>NW_025211917.1:0-25000 GCF_004010195.1 Chiloscyllium plagiosum
GAGGTTTATGAAATCATGAGGGGCGTGGAGAGGACAAACAGACAATGTCTTTCCCCAGGGTGGGGGATACAGAACCAATAGGATTAGGTTCATGGTGAGAGGAAAAGATTAAGAAGGGACCCAAGGGGCAATTTTTTCATTCCAAGGTGGTGCATGTATGGAATGAGCTGCCAGAGGAAGTGGTGGAGGCTGGTACAGTTGCAACATTTAAATGCCATCGGGATGGGTATATGAATAGGAAGGGTTCAGAGGGATATGGGACAAGTGCTGGCAAATGGGACTAGATTAGGTTAGGATATTTGGTCAGCATGGACGAGTTGGACCGAACATCTCTGACATTATTAAAGCATACTTGCATCTATATTCCTGTTCCAATATAGAAAATGATGCATTAAATGGATGAGGAATAGAATTTTCCCACTTCAATTGCAATGCATGTACAGTGACATTGAGGTCTTGTTGAGATAATTAATGTTCAGTTATGTAAGGTTGTTCTGTACTAGCTTTTGGAGCGCTGCTCCATCAGGTAGCTGCAGAGCAGGATCATAAGACAGAATTTATAGGAAAAGATCACAGGGTCATGCATGCAACTGATAAGATATATTGAACCTAGAATGCTGTTAAGTCTTTCACCTTTTAGAAAGAGTTGCAGGTTTTGGTTCATTAATATGCAAATCCCAGAACTTCTTTCAATTCACATTCGAGATAACTTAAGGTTTTTAAAAAAGTGACATCTCAGCTCAGATACTACATTAAAAGGTGTGAGGTTTCTGTCTGTCTGTATATCAATCTTGAGTCCAACTGGTTCTATTTCCAAAGTAGGAATTCATAACATATGACATGGATTGACTGACTGCAGATTGTGCGCTTTTGAACAAAAATAGAATGTATCTACAATTACAATTCTGCAAACGCAAATTCACCCCACTGACATGTGTCCAAGATCAACAATTCTCAACATTAGCATTCTGTTCAACCCCAAGCTAAAGCTTCGAATGACATACCCACCATCTCAATAACAGTCTACTTTCAACTCCGCAACATCTCCCATCACTTGATTATTGCCAAAATCTTGAACCACACCTGGATCTCCTCTGGACTCAACTGTCCTTGGCCAGCCTTCTATCTTTAGCCCTGTATTTCCATTAGCTCAATTCTTCTGGTTCTATTCTATCCCACGTTAAGTTCTGCTCACCCATCACCCTGTCCACATTGGCCTACATTAGCTCTAAGATTTCAAAATGTTAAGACAATTTATCATAAGATAGTTTCAAAGCTTTCTTCTCTTCAGTTCATCTTTTTACATATTTTAATTACCAACTATCCTGCTGCAATGTACAAAAACCTCGATTTTGATCACAGAAAAGTGGATTTTGCAAATATACAAATGAATCTTGCACATTTACAGTACAAATGTAAATTACGTCTAACACACAAAAGACTTCAATAAAATATCCTTAAGTATAATTAGTTGTCAAATGAAATATAGCCAAACTTTCAATTACAAAAGGAATAAGTCAGACTATAAGGAATAATTTACTAAATACAATTGCATAATATAATGTTTTAGTACCTAGCATATTATCAGATTGTCATGCAAGTGTCTGAAAAGATCAAGTGACTACTTGGTTTGGAACGTTTGCAATTTCAGGTTCAGATTGATTGTTTAATGTAATAATTGATGATGTAATGTTACACGATCACTTTCTTAAAAAGGAATATTTTGATTCATTTGGCCTCAAAACTCATGGCGCAAACTTCAACCTCAAGGTTAGTACTGTCTCGCTTCTGCATACATGATGCAGAATTTTCATTACAAAGTCCACGATGTGCTATTTTGTGGATTTAGTTACAACCGAGAATGTGAAATGCTACAAGGGCAAGTAAAAAGGAGAGTTTGGTTTGACAATGAATGATAAATGATTATGCTTCCTAACACAGAGTTTAAGTATCTCAAGTATTTCTGAGAAAGTAATATTTCAAAAATGAATTAAGGTGGGTGAATAGTAATGTTGCTATTGAAATTCTATCATTTTCAAACCAAAATGAGTTGTTACTAAGTAAGCTGGCAGATGTAAAATAGATTTGTTTTTAATTGCAAATACATAGTTGTCACAGTCTTAAATGACAAGACTTTCAAGAGGGTTTTTTTGGCAAATAGAAATAACTCTAGAAAAGAGTTTAATTTGGAAAAATGCTAGGTATTGCAGTTCGTAAAATAAATAAAGACAAGACTTCTACAATTAAAAGTAGAGCCTTGGGCAGTGTTGTTGAACAAAGCCTTGCGGTTCATGTACATATTCTCTCAAATTTGCATCACATATTGATAGGGTAGTTAAGGAGGTGCTTAGCATGCTTGCCTTCATTGCTCAGACCTTTTGAGTACAGGAACAGAGCACAGTTCTGAGGAAGGTACACCAGACCCAAAACATCAACTGATTTCACAGATGCCTCCAGACCTGCTGAGCTTTTCCAGCATTTTCTGTTTTTGTTTGATTTACAGCATCCACATAGTCTGTTTTTATCTTGGAGTCTAGGTGGTTTGTTTGGTATTATGGTCAGCATGGACTGGTTGGACCACTACGACTGAAGCATTGGCAGGAGTAAATTTGTAAGTTTACAATTTGAGATTTTTACTAATAGGAGTTTACACTATAGGATATAAAGTCTAAAGATGCATGGTCCTGAGATTATCCTACGTTGTAAGTTAGTAATTTCTGTTTAAAAAGTAGAATCCAAATATACAATGAGAAATTTTTTTAAAATAGAAAAAAAGTTACTGCACATATTAATGCTGCTATCATTTTTAATCTGTTTTTAATAGCTCAGGAAGCAGTGGAAAGGAAATCAAAGTTAACATTTCGTGTTAACAGGTCATTGACCTGAAACGTTAAGTTTGTTTCTTTTCCAAAAGAGAAACATTTTATTTTTTGGTAGTTTAGATAGTATCAAATAAGAATTGAAACTGCTGCTCGTCGGATGCTGCTTGAATTGCTGTGCTCTTCCAGCACCACTGGTTTCCATCATCTGCAGTCATTGTTTTTAACTCTAAGGAATAGTTAAACCCACTAAGTCAGAGTTCTACACGGAGTGAAATAGATTCACAGTGAACCAACAGCTGATTTTCCAAAGTACTCAATTATTTTCAGTGAAAGTCACTGAACAGTAGTTATAATTGTTCAAATTCCTTGGAGGCTCCTTTATAGTCTGTCACATTTTTCCAAAAATTAAAGATCTTGGCAGTATTTCTCAAACTAAATGGAAATGAAATTGTATAAAACAGATTTAAAAAGGCTGCTGATTCACTTTGAGCCAATTTCACATTTTCAACTATTCCCCTTAATGTATTAAAACACCAGAATAAAATGGGACAAGAAATAAAGGTGGAGCACAAAAGGTTATAAAGTGCAAATATTAGAGAAACAAGACAAAAGATTAGCAAATGTGAGAAGACAAACATCCATGCAGATTCTTAATTTAACTTAGTACCTTGATTTACAACTCGTGCTATCAAACCTTTCTTCAAACCAAGACACAGTTACTTTCATTCCCTCAGTTTAAGACTTTTCCAATCTTTCATTCACCAGTACAAGCAGCCTTGGCAAGCCTCTACCCAGAATGCATTTAAAATAAGAGATTGCAATCTATTATTTTTATTCTGGCATATAGAGAGTCAGAGATGTACAGCATGGAAACAGACCCTTCAGTCCAACCTGTCCATGCCGACCAGAAATCCCAACCCAATCTAGTCCCACCTGCCAGCACCTGGCCCATATCCCTCCCAACCCTTCCTATTCATATACTTTTATTCTGGCATTCTTTACCATATTGCTCAATTGTACACATTACTGATCAATGCACTAATTTCCACAATCTCAGCCTATTCTCTGATGGTTGCACGTTTGATAAATCAAAAATTCCAGCTCAAAATTGAAAAGGGAGTCATTGTCTTTGGACACCATCACAAACGTTCTAAGTGATTACATTTACTAGCCCAGCCAGTGAGTCAGAATGAATCATGTGAATTCATAACCTTAGCATCATGCTTCACTCCAAACTGTATTTCATTTCCCACATCCAATCTATAACAAAAAGGTCAATCTCAACTTCTATAAGAACACCTGCTTTTAAAATAATCTTCCCTTACATGACCCCTGCCCTCAAACAGATATGGACTATCAGAAGTGTTACTATTTAGATGAAACAATCAAGATCCAGTTTATCTGCTTGACTGGATATAAAAGATTCCACGGCACTACTTAGAACAATTTTCGAAGTATTGTCCCTGGGGTCCTGGCAATATTTAACCTTTAATCTACATCACAAAAATAGATTATCTAATCATTACTAAATGTTGCTGGTTGAGCAAATTGGCTGCTGTGATTCCTACATTATATTTGCAGCTATGCTCAAAAGTACTTTGCTGACTATCAAGTTCTTAGAAAGCCTGGTGATTGAAAAAGTGGAATATAAATGTAAACTTCTTTTACCATTTTCATCTTCTCTCTGTTTCTATTTTATTAGATGACAACTTATTGTTTCAGCGCAAATAACGTAAAGACTAGACCAAATTAACTATTTACCTTCAGTATCACTTAATTACAAAAATTGTGTTCAATCCTAGTACTCAAAACGACTTTTTGGTATCAATTAAAATGGTGATAGGTTCTTTGCATAAGCATCTCCAAATTAAACAACTGAGGAACATTCATGTACAGAGTTTCGATTTGCTTGATAAGGTGTAGAAACTTGACTTCCCCAAGGACAAAAACCTTAAACAGAGATTCACTGGAGCCAAGACTCAGAACAAATCAACTCCACTAGCCCTGTGTGAAGTTACGAAAAGCAGAAAAATACAGACATTTACCAAAGTACAATGAGTAGCCTAATACGCTGCCAGGTACTAGGTTGCAGTGCTGTGGAAACAACAACAGCATCTTGTAATCAACCTACTGCTTTTTGTTCCATTCACAATGAACTGGACCATCAACAGTACCCTGTGAACGGACCTGGTGAGGTACTAATTCAAAGTCTCCCACAAAAAAAATGTGACTTGGTTCCAAACTTCCAACGTTCGACACATCCAAAAATACCTCAACGTTTGAAAGATTTAATTCATTGTTTAACATTGAAATGCAATAGGAAGTAAAATAGCTCCTAAACTTCAGTTTTGAAGAAGGGTCACTAGACCAGAAACATTAACTCTGCTTTCTCTCCACAGATGCTGTCAAACTTGTGGAATTTTTCCAGCAATTTGTTTTTGTTTATGATTTCCAGCACTTGCAGCTCTTTGGGGACTTATTTAAAATTTAGTTCCTAATCTAAGGATGCGAGAAAACCTAGTAATCAGCACAATATGTACGCCTTCCATATTCCCTCATTGCTTTCAGACCCATTTGAGCAAAAGATGTGGTCAGATCCCTGAAGTCCAGCAGACACTACAAAAATGTATCAAATCGGTTTCTAAATTAATACATGTCTGCATTCAGATGTAGAATGAAAATATTCCAAAGTAAAACCCAATCAGACAACATCAGTTTGAGGATTAATGTGGCCCTTCCCACCAATCACAAAATACACAGAAAATAAAAATAAGATAACAAGTCAGATTTCCTCAAGGAAAAACTATAAAACTGATTACTGAATTCCAAATTGCAATTCAGGAAAAATTAGTACACTTCTCTCTCTCGCTGCACTTCCTCTGCCAAACTACATGTCAAAAACTTTTATACAGGCTGTACTCAGCTTCGCAGTACATGAAAACATACATCTCAAAGCCCTATTCTACAAACACAAAAACTGATCCAACCTGTTTTACAAAAAAATAACTTCACCTCACACAAAGGTGTGAAACACAAAGCTTAATAAAAAACTTCAAAGTTGACATTTCAATAGGAGTGCCTTCTTCAAAAAGCATTTGAAGTAGCAACTTTCAAATTAAGATATAATAATGAGTGGTAAATGAATATTGAAAGCAGGCAAAAACTACGGTCTAGACTGGCTTCCCAGGATGGCAAGCTGCAAATAACAGCCTACAAAATGCAGTTAATGCAACAATGCTACTTGAATGCAAGGATTTTATTCTTTTTGATTTTAAATTTAAAAACACTGTGCTCAAATCAACAGCAGTAACCACATGCCCTTGAATTCAACATCCCCTTTCTCAAAAATAAATCGAATCCTAATATTTTACAAAATTTAGCTTTTCAAGAAGGCTCATACTATATCCAGCAAGTTAAAAAGGTAATTATAAACCTGAGCTTACACATTAGCAAATGGTATTGCACTGTTCATATACAATGAAGGCTTACAAACGGGACAGATATTTCTTAGTAAGCATGAGTTAATTATCAAGAATAACACCCAAAACCTACCAAGATATCAAGGGTAATAACAGCTGTTTCAAGTTACTCAATGTCAAGCCTCAATTGCCAAACCATTGTGTGTGTTTTGATCCAATTTGTTTTCAGTGTAAAAACAAAGTGCTAGAACAACTCAGCAGATCTGGCAGCATCTCAGTTCAGGCTCCAAAGAAGAGTCATTGGAATCAATGTTGTCTCTATTTCTCTTGACAGATGCTGCCAAATATGGTGCTTTTTCTGACGATCTTATTTCAGATCTCCAGTATTTTGTTTTTATTTCTTTCTTTTAGGGCAAAGTTGGCGTTGAGGGACCTCCAAAAATAAGAGATGCATAAAGTATTGTCAGAATGATATTTATTCACATTATGACTCCCTTTCAAATTCATACTGGCCAATCTGTTTCACTCTCTGAAAGACAGTTAAAGCAGTTTCTACTTTCTATGCTTTTCTATATTAGCCATTTCTCGTCCCAGTGCTCCTGCCTATTTCATTCCTATCAATATTAAGGAACAAGTTAGTAGGTACAGCACAGGAGCAGGCCTTTTGGCCCATCAAGCTGCACCAACACATGTTGCCTTTTTTAAACTAAAAACCTTTTGTCTCTATCCTGTCCGTATCTCTGCATTCACTGCTGATTCATATCTGGAAAGATGCCTCTTAAAAGGTTGCTATCATATCTGCCTCCACACCTCCTCCAGCAGCACATTCCAAGCACTTACTAGCCTCAAAAGAATTGCCTCTCATCTCCTTCAAACATATCCTCTTTTACATTAAAAATATGTCCCCTAGTAATTGGCATTTCTATCCTCAGGGGGAAGGAAGCTTATCCATTTTATCCATGCCTCAATTTTGTAACCTTTATCAAGTTGACCCTCATCCTTCAACATTCAAGTGAAAAGAACCCAAGTTTGTCTAATCTTTCCTCATAGCTAATATCCTCCAAAGCAGCAACATCCTGGTAAACCTTCTCCAAAGCCTCCACATCCTTCGGTTAGTGTGGCAACCACAACGGCATACAACATTCCAAATGAGGCCTAACTAAAGTTCTACATAGCTGCAACATGACTTGCCAATTTTTATCCACTATGAAAGCAATATTTCTTCCATATTCCTTCCATTTGTTTGGTCACTTTCAGGAAACTGTGGATCTATATGCCTTGATCCCTCTGTATGTTGAGGTCATTAAGAGTTTTGCCATTTTCTGTATACTTCCCTCCTGCATTAGATCTCAAAACATACCACCTCACATTTGTCCAGATTAGACTTGGTTTATCATTTATCCACCCAAGTCTCCAGCCTATATTTTGCTGTATCCTCCAGCAATCCTCCTGACTATCTGCACTAGATCCCAGTCTTCGTCATCTACAAACTTACTAATCGGGCCATCTACATTTCTCCAAGTCATTTACAGTTATATTACAAATAACAGGGATCCCTGCAGAAATATGCCACTAGTCACAGATTTACAATCTGAAAAACACTCTTCTACCACTACCGTCTACCTTCTATAAATAATGTCTAATATCTTCTGTACCCATTTAACCAGCTCACTGTGGATCCCATGATTTCATCTTTTGTATCAATTTGCCTTAAGTGACCTTGTCAAAGACCTTGCTAAAGTCCATAAAGACAACTACCACCTCACCCTCAACCATCTTTGTCACAAATCCAATCACAACCTCAAAAATCCAATCACGTTTGAGACAAGACCTTCCCTGCACAAAGCCATGCTGCCTCTCACTATTAAGGTCATATTTTTCAAAATGAGTAAATCCTTTCCTTAAGGATCTTAAATAATGATAGTTTCCACTCCTCCAATCCTGAATTCCCATGGTCATTTATACTATTATTTTTGTTTTGGTTTATGTTGCCCTGTTTGCTTCTTTGGAAGTAATAAAATAATGCTTAAAAAGCAGGATAAACAATAAAACAGAAGACCAACTAATAAACACTGAAGTATAAAGAAAAGCCTGTTAAATGTTTCTTATTGCTTGTTGTATGCTGCAACAAAGAAAAATTATCAGCTTGTCAACATAAAAAAATCATGTTGGAAACAGTCAGATCTGGGAACATTTGTGCAGAGAGGAACAGAGTTAAGTTCTGTTAGAACTGGAGTATTAATCATCCGGTATCATAACTGCAGGTCAAGTGCATGAATTTTAAACATACAAAACCTGAGCTGTGTATGTCACTCTCATCCCAGAATACATGCTACCTTTATGTTTTAAATAAAATTTTAAAGGGATAGATCTTGCATACAGGGTAAAAATTAGTGCCTGAATACAAGGAGCACTAAGACCAGGTTTAGCTATAAGTATTGACTGGTAGAAGTTCTGCGCTGTAATGAAAATAACAAACCACAAATATATGTCAGTAAAAATGCGAACACCATAAGAGTTTTCAATTGAAACACTGCCAGTTAGTAAGCATGGAGCTCTTACTGCATCACAAGATGTCATGACTGAGTACATCAGTGAATCATAAATGGTGATCAATGATGTTTGTTCATGGTTCAATTAAACAAAATATCAGTGCAATGATATTTTGTTCTTCACAACTCAATAAAATAAACCTGCACAGCTGCTCAAAAAAAACAACAATCTGAGCTATTTAGTGAAATAAAAACCAACTTGAATTCAGAGCACTTTAACAATGTTAGAGTGTTTGCCAGACCTCAAATGTGTTTACTGTACTTTATTATAAGATGCAGTATTAACTACAAAGATTCATATTATATTCAACATATAAAATAGGAAAGGGTGATTTTATAATTCTAACATGGGTAACTGAATCCAACAAATCAGCTTAGAAGTAGCATTCTTGTTTATTCTACAAAAGGGAGATCAAAATAAAATTAAGAAATGAAAAGATTAAACAACTGAAAAAAATCTGCAGCATCAGGTGAAAATTCTAATGCAGAGAGTTTGATCTCATTATATGGTAACTCCTTGTTTAGAAAGAATTGCTGTAGAGTCATCTTCCATAGATTGCTCCACGTATGTAATCGTCGGGCAATGAAAATTAATTCAGTTAAGACCAAAGTGCATGAGACATCTCAGCCAATCTTAATCCTCTCACTCAAGGCCCATAACAGTCTACAGCAAATGTTAAAGTATGTTGGGAACACTGAAATGTTTCCTTTTGAGCCCTGAAGCCAACTACCACATCATCTGAAATCAGATAACAGTGGAAATTATAAATTTACTCTGAATTAGATTTTATAACTCAGCTATTCTTAACTTTTTCCAACCTTAGATCACATTTTCAAAAAGGTACACTGATTTGAAAGAATCCTTGGCATTGCACTATGCATCATTGCTTAGAACACGATTTTCTCAGTTTTAGGATCTTGTTCAAAATCAAGCTTCAGTTTGAACCCTCAACCTTGATTGTGTCCACAAGAAAATCAATGCCCAAAACAGCACTGTACAAGTTTACTATAAAACATGTTTCCAAATTGGTAGTTTTAACCAGAATGACTGCAGAAAATTGAGACTTCTACATCGATTAAGTAGAATGCTTGGAAAATTCAACTTTGGGTAAAACTTCATTTAATTATGATTTCTACAGGGAACACTAAGGAGACACCTGGTATCTAAAACACAAGTTATCAGCACCAACTTAATTCACCCTGGGGAAAGAAACCTACCAAAACATTTGAAACAACATTTGTTTGTTTCAACAACAAGTGAACAGAGTTAATACTGCAAGTCCAATTTAGCATCTTCAGAACTGTTGTTTCTTTCACCACTACCAGAGCTGCTGGGTTTCTATAGCATTAGAACATAGAACAGTACAGCATAGTACAGGCCTTTCTAAACAAGGATGTTGTGCCGAGCATTTATCTAAGATCAACCTAACCTACACACCCCTCAACTTACTGCCGTCCATGTGCTTGTCCAGCAGTCGCTTACATGTCCCTAACATCTGACGGTATTCAGAACAGTGGCAGTGCATTCCACGCACCAACCACTCTGCATAAAGAACCTACGCCTGACAGCTCCATGATACCTTCCTCCAATCACCTTAAAATTGTGACCCCTCGTGGCAGCCATTTCTGCACTAGACAAAGGCTATCTATGCCTGTAATTACCTTGTATACCTCTAGCAAGTCACCTCTGTTCGGTCTTCTCTCCAGTGTGAAAACCCTAGCTCATTCAACTTTTCTTCATAAGACAAGCACTCCAAGCCAGTCAGCATTCTGGTAAACCTCCTTTGCACCTTTCCTATGATGAGGTGACCAGAACTGGATGCAATATTCCAAATGTGGACTAAACAGGATTTTGTAGGGCTGCAGCAAAACCATGTGGCACTTAAACTCAATCCCGCTGTTCATGAAAGCCAACACACCATACGCCTTAACAACTCTGTCAACTTGGGTAGCAACTTTGAGGGATCTATGTATATGGACCCAAAGTTCACACTGTTGGTCCACACTACCAAGAATTCTGTCTTTAAACCTGTAATCAGCATTCAAATTCAACCTTTCAAAGTGATTTATTTCACATTTATCCAGGTTGAACTCCATCAGCCACTTCTCATTCCAGCTCTGCCTGCTGTCATTGTCTTGTTGTAACCTGCAACATCCCTCGACACCATCTACAACACCACCAACCATCATTACTAACACACCATTCCACTTATTCATCCAAGTCATTTACAAAAAGCTACAAATAGCAGAGACCCAAGAACAGATCCCTGTGGTATCCCACTGGTCAAGACCTCCAGGTGGAATATTTTCCATCCAATACTACTCGCTATCTTCTTTCGGCCAGCCAAATCTGTATCCAGACAGCCAAATTTCCCTGTATTCCATACCTCCTCACTTTCTGAATGAGCCTACCGTGGGGAACCTTATCAAATGCCTTCCTGAAATCCACATACACCGCAACCACTGCTGAACCTTCAATTTGTCTCATCACATCTTCAAAGAACTCAATAAGGCTTTGAGGCATGACCTGCCCTTCACAAAATCATGCTGACTCTATTTAATCAAACTATGTTTTTTCAAATAGTCAAGAATCCTAACCCAGAATCCTTTCCAGTATCTTGCTTCCCCCAGACCCAAGACTGACTGGTTTGTAATTTCCAGGGATTTCCTGATTCCTTTCTTGAACAGAGGAGTAACAGTCAGCTCCCTCCAATCATCCAATACGACTCCTGTGGAGAACGAGGATGCAAGGATCATCGCCAGAGACAGAGCAATATTACTCGCTTCTTGCAGAACCTTGGATCTATCTGGTCTGGACCTGGGAGCCTATCTTGATGCTTCCAAGAATTTCCAGCACATCTACTTCTTTAATATCAATCTGTTCAAGCCTATTAACCTGGTCCATGGTATTCTCACTATCAAGATTTTTCTGTCTAGTGAATACTGAAGCAAACTAAACTCATTTAGGGCCTTCCCTATCTCTTTAGACTCCAGACACTAATTCTCTCCACTATCCCTGATGTTCGTATACATGTTCCGCCTTCTCCAGAAGGTACCCAATGATCTATATATCTGAAACCATCCCTCCTCCCCCAGCCCTGTAGCCACATGTTTAGCTGCAGTTGTTCCCTGTTCCTCGCCTCTCACACACGTGGCATCCGTGATAATCCTGAGATTACTACTCTGCTTGCCTTATTTTTTAGCTTCCAACCTAACTCCCTGAAAACACTTTAGACCCTCATCCTTTTTCCTAACTATGTCATTGGTGCCAATGTACACCTTGACTTGTGGCTGCTTACCCTCTCCCTTCAGAATCTGGTGCATTCAATTAGAGACATCCCGGATCCTGTAAGGCAACGTACCTTCTGACAGTCCTGCTCGCAACCATAAAATTTCCGGACCGTTCCTCTAACTCTCGAGTCTCATACCACCAGGGCTTTTCTACTCTCCCATTTCCCTTCTGAGCCGCAGAGCTGGGCTCAGTGCCCATTATGGCTCTCCCTGGTAGGTGCCCCCTCCCCCGAAAACAATATCCAAAACAGTATACTTATTGAGGGGAACAGCCACAGGGGATCCCTGCACTGTCTGCCTGTTCCCTTTCCGTACCCTGACTGTAAACCATCTATATTTTTCCAGTAGGTAAAAACTGCAGATGCTGGAAACCAGATTCTGGACTGCTGTGCTCTTCCAGCACCACTAATCCAGAATATATTTTTCCTGTACCAGAGGTGAGACTACCTCCCTGCAATTCCTCTCTATGACCCCCTCCAGAATGATTTGAAGTTCATCCAGCTCCAGCTCCCTAACACGGTTTCTGAGGAACTAGAGTTGGGTGCACTTCCCTCAGATGAGGTCAGTGGGGACATTAATGGTGACCATTACCTCTCACATTCTACTGGAGAAGCATGCAACTGTCCTAACATCCATTCCCACTGTTCTGAATTCGCAAAGAGACAATCGAAAAAACTAGTAACCTGACCGAATCGGCACATTCTCTATGCACTAGATTTCTAGTGTCCTCAGTATTTTGCTTTTATTCTACCAAAAACATTTCAAGTACATCAATTAACAAGTTGAATTATGAAACATAGATCTCATAACACTATGGTACATTTTCTGTGCTTTGGCTCAGGCTAGACCAAAACTATGAAATTGCACAATATTGTATATCCCTTTTCTGTTTTCACCACCTTTTCTGTAATGGCATTCAGTTTTCTGCTTTAATGCTTTCATGACTTCCATTGTACTAGAGGAGTTTAAATCTGTTACATGCATTTAGCAAAATGGTGAAGTGGTTTCTCATGATGTCAAAAATCATCATTGAGCACCTTAAAATGCCTCAACCTTTCACAATCCAATGAGAAAATATCATTTTTTGATTTTTAATTAAAAACTCAAAAATTTGATCTCAACTTCACGAATCTTGTGTTTCTCCATAGCCCTGACATGCTTTATTATACGGGCACCCAAAACTGAATAACATTGCAAATCCTGCAAACACAATCCTAATTGGGCAAAGGCCACAATTTACCAGACACTATTGCTCTTCTTTCCAACAGTGGAGTGGACAAAATGAAAATGCCACATGTTCCATTTTGCAATATTTGAAGCTAAAGTTAACAGTACAATGTCCATTGCACACTAAGGTCAAAACATAGGATGACAAATGCAACTGCTGGCAAAATTAGTTTCAAACATATAATAACACTTCACTTTCCTGGATCAAATAAACTCATTTAAGCTGCTCACTATTTTATCCAAGGTTAAAAGCTTATCCTGATAATGGGTTTGAAATGTGTCCACAGTCCCCAGAAAAGTGTCCTCTATTCTTGATAATAATTAATCACTACTATTGCTGGGTTGCTGATAATTTTGTGTAAGAGAAACTATTGAAGGTTTAATGATCTTTTTACATAATGCACACTTAAACATGTCCATCCTTCTAAAACAAAGTGACAATATACGGAGCCAAGATGTGGTCATAATGGAGAATAACATTCTCTAACATTATATCACCATTTATACAATATATAATCAATACAGCACAAGAACAGGCCCTTGAGCCACTACACTAATTCCAAATCCTCATTTAGACTAGCTACTAATGGCCCTGCGTACTGCCTATCCATCTGTTTACCTCCTGTTCATGTGTCTATCAAGATTTGCCTTAAAAGTTGCTAACATGCCTGCTTCCACTGTCAGTGTGTTCAGACACCCACCACCCTTGTGAAAAATCTTACCCACACTTCTCCCCTAAACGTTCCCCTCTCAGTTTAAACCTATGCTCTCTTGTATTTGAATGTTCTGCCATCTTAGTCTTTCCAGTGAAAGAAAACTCAGTTTATCCAACTTCTCCTCATAACTAAAACCATCCAGACTAGACAACATCCCGGTAAACCATCTCTTCATTGTCTCCAAAACATCCATGTCCTTCAAGCAATGTGGCGACCAGAACTGCACGCAACATCCGCAATGTGCCCTAAGCATGATATAGCTTGAATATAACTTGCTAACTTTTAGATTTGATGCCCCAATGAAGGCAAGTGTGCTGTATGCCATCTTAGCCACCTGTGTTGCCACTTTCAAGGAATCTGTGGCCCTCTTTTCCCAGATCGCCCTGCATACTAATGTTCCTGGGAGTTCAGACCAGATATAATTTGCATCTGAATTTGATCTTCCAAAATATATCACCTCGCATTTGTCCAGATTAAACTCAATCTGCCATTTTTCTGCCCAAATCTACTATCTAAAGCCCACTGTGTCCTTTGACAATGCTCATCGCCACCTGCAACTGTCAATTTTGGTGTCATCTACAACTTACTAATCAGACCACCTAAATTTTCCTCCACATCATTTAAGTATTACAAAGGCACTGATGCCTGTGGGATACCATTCCAAAAGGTGCCCTTTCACAGCTTCTGTCTTCTACGACCAAATTAGTTTTGTATCAAATCTAGCCAACTCAGCCCATAATCCAAGAGACTGCCTTTGTACCAGCCAGGCATGAGGCATCATTCTCAAATGCCTTACTAAAGTCCATGTAGACAACATCCACTGCCCTTCCCTCAATCATTCTTTGATTCACAGAATATTTACATATTGAACTCATTGTCACAAAAGAGAGAGAGCCGGCACAACCACACCCAAGGTCCCCTATTTAATGTTTATCCTAAAGCCACTAGCCTGAACTGTATAGGTCTTTGAAATCTTAATGTCCTCAGGTCAGGACTGATTAACTAAATCATTGACCAATTATTTATTCAGACAAGCATGACTACATTTGACTAAATTGCCACCTCTTGACTCAACAGCACATAGGGTTCATAATCCAACTCATGAGAAATCGCTACTGGAGTGCTAACACACCTATAACAAATCACTAACTTGCAAGGAAAAAACAAAATTTTAATGAACGCTTGAACCCACTTGAAAAGTTGCCCACTTCTAATTATAAAATTTGATTGCTGTGCTGTCTTGGTACAGACTTAAACATTAGGCACAATTACTGCTTCAGTTAAGCAAGCTATGTACATTAAAATTGCCAAGTGTTTATTGAAAATAAACTATAATAACAACTGTAGATACATATTAAATGTCTCATCTTGGAAAGACAAAGAAAGAACATGAAACTCAACTCTGGAAACCCTAAAGGATCTACCCTTGCATCCCTTTAGTGGTATTATTTAAAAAAATCAAAATATATAATCAATGTCAGCAACACAATCCTACCTCAAGCACTCCTGAAGCTCTCTACTTTTTTTTGATTTGTCACATTGTTATCCAATTTTGGATGAGCAGACATGTCCTTCAACTAAATATTGCACAACTGTTGCCAGGGTTGGAGGATTTGAGCTATAGGGAGAGGCTGAACAGGCTGGAGCTGTTTTGCCTGGAGCGTTGGAGGCTAAGGGGTGACCTTATAGAGGTTTACAAAATTATGAGGGGCATGGATAGGGTAAATAGGCAAAGTCTTTTCCCTGGGGTCGGGGAGTCCAGAACTAGAGGGCATAGGTTTAGGGTGAGAGGGGAAAGATATAAAAGAGACCTAAGGGGCTACATTTTCATGCAGAGGGTGGTACGTGTATGGAATGAGCTGTCAGAGGAAGTGATGGAGGCTGGCACAATTGCAACAGTTAAGAGGCATTTGGATGGGTATATGAATAGGAAGAGTTTGGAGGGATATGGGCTGGGTGCTGGCAGGTGGGACTAGATTGGATTGGGATATCTGGTCGGCATGGATGGGTTGGACCAAAGAGTCTGTTTCCATGCTGTACATCTCTATGACTCTATGAAGTTAATGTCTTTGGTTCCCACAAACGTTTTTTCTGACCATCATTTTCACCCCGGCAATTGCCTTCAACTGTGAAGGACATTCACAACGTTAGCTTTGTTTGTTCTGAAGTTGAACTTCCAATTACATCATTATACTATCACAAACACTACCTCCTTCACCCTCTGTAACATCACTTAATTTCAATCATGCCTAACTTTGCCTACTACTGAAAATCAATTTTAGCCTTTATCATTTCTAGATTTAACTATTTCAATCCTTGACTGACTAGCTTCTGAACCTACAATCATACAAACATTTCAGCTGCCTGCATTCTGATATTCCAAATCTCTTGTTCATGTTGTGCTTGCTGACTTCCATTGCCTTTCAGTGAAAGGCTTCAGTTTGAAAATTCTCATCCTTCAAATCTCTCCATGTCCTGCAACATTGTTATTACTCATTCACAGTATGTGGGATTGGTAGGTAGAACAGCAGCTATTGCCCATAAGAATTTGCTCTGAAGATGGAGTTGCGTTCTTGAACTGTCTCAGTACATGTAATGTAGGTACACCCACAATGCTGTTAGTAAGGGATTCCAATACTTTTACAGTGACAGTGGAGGAACAACTGCACTCATCCAAGTGCAGATTGTCATAACACACCAGTCATGTGGATAGGTAGTGGGTTAACGTTCTGGCTTCATTCAGAGGCTCACTGAAGACATTACCTATTTTGGTGACACAGTGTCTGAAAATG
The DNA here is from genome assembly GCF_004010195.1 of Chiloscyllium plagiosum. Classification (NCBI taxonomy): domain Eukaryota; kingdom Metazoa; phylum Chordata; class Chondrichthyes; order Orectolobiformes; family Hemiscylliidae; genus Chiloscyllium; species Chiloscyllium plagiosum. The sequence continues at coordinate 16,820 of NW_025211917.1, forward strand.
AACCTTCCAGCTCAGCAGGCAAACCTACATCCAGAACAATGAATGAGTTACATGCTTCAAAATTCTCAGCCTCTGACCTGTTCTCCTAGGTTTATTACGTGACTGGTCCAGTTCATTTTCTGGTCAACGGTAAATCTCAGGATGTTGATTGCGGTATTATCACCAATGAATTCCCATTTAGGTAGTTTTCTTATAAAGCCATAGTTGCATCACAGCAAAACCCCACTTACGAGAAAATTGCTTAACATAAATAATGCTGCCTACAGGAACAGTGGAGTTAGGGGCAGACCAGCAAAACAACATCACTCACAATCACTCAAAAATCACCCAGAAATCTAACAAAATACAGCACAGCCTGAATGAAGGTATAAATCATATTGCAGTGAAACAGAAGTAAATTTAACAGTATATTTAAAAAATATTGTTAGTGCAGGGACTGAGAGTCATCATGGTGCATAAGATAGATTCCCTCATTCCTGTGAAGCGAGCTATATCATATAATCGCTCCTTATGCTCAAAACGCTTTATAATAGCTAGCTTCTCTTCCAGTGTTACAGCCTCTCTTTTGCACTCACCACCTGCAATTTTATTACCAGGACACTTCTTGCTAACATTCTTGTCACTATACCCCTCCATTTTGTTCCAAAAATGCTCTAAGAGTACAGTACCTTTCACAGGAAGCTGCTCAATATATCCATCTCAAGGAGTTCCTCTCTGTACAGTACCTCTCTCAGAAACCTGCTGTCGCCCACTGACACCAGCGCATGTGCAGAATGAAGCTCGCAGAACGATCACCACTGAAGTTGTGCTATTGCACCGAGGGAAACATTCTCGAAAACACCGTTTCCTAATTCCTCAACAACATTTTAGCTAAATCACACTGAAACATGCGTTATCTGAGAATTACCTGTACTATGTCCCAAACAATGAAGCATCCTCCAGCATTACAAGTCTCAAGATATGCATGCTCGCCCAATTTTGGCCTCTTGAAAACTGATTTTACATGCTTCAAGATTAGCAGACATGCTTTCGGCTTCCTGGGCTCTGATCTCCCGAGACATCTGCTCCACTCCATCACAAATCCTGCTTTGTCACTCCTGAAAAACCCACCTCTGATCAAAATATTTGGTCAGCTGCCCAGATGCCTCCTTGGGTAGCTTGGTATTGTTATTGCTCCAGCTCTTGTCAAGCATTTAATACACCAATTAAACGTTGGTGGCTGTTGTTGCTAACTTCTGATAATTAATCTATGGCAACCCAAATGTATTCAAAGAGCAGGGAATATTTTACCTCAATATTTTAAGCACAAGTTAAGGCCAGAACAAACATCACTCCCTTAACCCAGGGAATCTAAGTAACTCCATCAGGTGAGTAGAAAGATGATAACATGACTATAAAACCAGCTTAGTTTTTTTTCCCTGCTACAATACCTTGCCAATTGAGAACTTTTTACTCTTCAGGTACAACTTAATATTTAGGTAAATTGTGACATACTTTAGAGATAAGTCAGAAATAATTGCAAACAAAGTTGCTCTCCCAAATAAATGCTAGAGATTAACATTGCCAATATGGCACTGATGAGTCATTTCAGAATTCTTTGCTTATACATCAAGGAAAGGCAAATTTCAGATTCCTGAAATACCTATACTGCAAAAACTTGGGTTTGCCTGCCCATTTTCACAGACTTCATGGAGTGGCAATTTTAATGAGCATTGGTCAGTCTACTAGATGCATATTTTTGTCAAGAAACTATCCTTTCTTTGCCAGCACCCCCCTCTCACTTGCAACTCCCAGACAAAAAAAGTATGCTATTTCCCAATCCTTTTTACCGCAGGGATAGGTGAGAGAAAAGTAAAAATCAAATCAAATCAGACTCTAAGCACAATTCCATTGGATTATTACTAACCAAGCTGTCTACACAACACTAATTGCAATTAAATTACTAACTTACAAAAAGCAATTAATTGGCTATAGTGCTTTGAGACATCCTGAAGTTGTGGAAGGCATCAAAATGAACTTTTCACCGCCAGACTCATGTGAAAGGACTGGGAATCAGAATAAGGTTAAAACATTCTTATTGTTGAAATGCTCACTTCCTATCCACATGAGAATCAATTTAAACATAGACTGCTTAAATAATTAAAGCTAAATTGCAGAAGGGTAGCTCAGTTGTTACCTACAGTCATCTAAACAGATCATATGGTGAAAATAAATCAACCTGAACAAATCAACACAAAATAAGTTGCTTGCCCAATCATCTCTCTACATAAAGGAACTAAGATTTATTAATCTGTGTTTTTTCACACAGGGTATATTGCAGAATTCAAATTAGTAAAACTAATTTATTGCATATTATACAATGGAAACAGCAAACCAGCAATAGAAACATTCGACAAACTTACGGTAATGACAGCCTTGCTTAGACAGATTGATCCCCTACAACCATATTCCGTCTCATCCTCGGATTTGTAGTAACTCAAAGTATTGGTTTTTAAAACCACCCATCGGTCCTGCCACCCATGGATATAGTTGGTCCACTGAAAAGACATGAAAACAAATTGGTAATAGAATACTAAGATATAGGTTGGATTGGATTCGAATGTTCAAAAGGATAAAAATGTTTCATTTCGTATTGTAGGCTTCCTATAAGATTGATTTATTTTATAAGCGCTTCGAAAATTACCCTTTCCAGTCAGTCAGCCAGCCACTTGATTCAAGTACAAACGGCAGAGGGCTGAGTGTATTCCTCACTCCAGCACCAGTGTTACAACAAAATGAACACGCCCGCGTTCACAGTAAAGTTTTAAAGCAAAAAAAAAGACTCCGACATATCGGCCAACACCGGGTCCACGAATACTTTGGACTCGGGATTAAAGAGACGACATAGACCAGGAAACAACTTTGACTCCGGTACAAACACGAGGCACGGAGCTGTCAAAACAAAAATACCCCTTTCATTACTAAAAGAAACACCAAGCTGACACAACAAGACTGAAGCACTGCATATGCGAAGACTCCCACTTCTCATAACTTTCCCTCTAATATTACACCATGTAATTAATCAGCCAGTTTGTAGCTGGTAATGAGCGACAGGCCACGGAGCTCCTGCCGTCGCCTCTCCGTTACCGGGAGACAGTGAGAAGCTTGCCAAGGAGTTTGACGGAATATCAAAGGGGTCCCGGGGGAAGGGGGTCCCAGCAGGATGAAGGCTAAGAGTGACTGGGCCAAACCTCTTCTCGGGGGGACCTGGGGGGGAGAGAGAGGGTGCGAGATGTACAACCCTGAAGGAAGGGAATGAGAGTGGTGGAAGCTGCGGGCCCCGGTAATGGTGTTGAGGCGCCCCATCCCCGGGCTCACCTTGCTCAGTATCCCGCACAGCTCAACAGGCGGCCCGGACTCAGTGTCCAGATCCTCTTCGGAGGAAGAATTCCAGCTCTGGTTATCCGACATCGAGAGAGAAAGGGAAAGAGACGGAATGAAGTGACGGTCTGGTTGGGGGAGGGAGAAGGGGCGGGGGCGGGAAGGGAAAGGAAAGGGAAGGCGGTGACAGCTCTCGCTCCTGTCGTTGCTTTTCCACTTCTCAGTGGCACTTGAAGCTCATAGCACCGCCATTTTGGTGACGTCAACCTCCAGGAGCTTGGACGAGCGGGCACACGCAAGAATGGGGCGGAGCCATGAGCGCGCCGGATTGCGAGGGGGTGGGGAGCCAGAGGCGCGCACCAAAGGGGCGGAGCCGGAATCGCGCCTGATCGTTATGGGTAGGGGAGCGCGAGGCCGCCAGCAAGGGGGCGGAGCCGGAATCGCGCCTGATCGTTATGGGTAGGGGAGCGCGAGGCCGCGCAGCAAGGGGGCGGAGCCTGAATCGTGCCTGATCGTTATGGGTAGGGGAGCGCGAGGCCGCGCAGCAAAGGGGGCGGGGCATTAAGCATCATCATGACAACGAGAACTGAAAATGACAGTAAGGTTTCCCTGGTTGAGGGTACGAGAAGAAGGTGGGTCTCACACCGCCAAACCGTTATCATTTTCATCAACCTTCAAGGAACGCACAAAATGTTGTCGTTGTTGGGGAGGGGAGAATGTTTCCATTGACGGAAATACCAAACGTCCATCCAATGAGATGGTTAGCAAAAGAAGTGATAGTGGCATGAGGAAAAAATGCTTATGAATATTTTTAGTGCTGTTTGTCAGTGTCCTACCTTTGGACCGGGAGGCCAGGGTTCAAGTCCTATCTGCTCCAGAGGTGTGTAAGAACGTCTCCAAACAGGTTGATTAGAAGCAGAGGTTTTAAAAAATGCCAAGGCATACAAGGGTATGGGCAAATGGGATTAGAATGGCCGGGCGCTTAATTTTTAACTGGTGCAACTTGATGTACCAAAGGGCCTTTTTCTTGCTGAAGACCTCTATGGCAACAACACAACCAGGACACAGGATCTGGAATTCACTTGGTGGAAGTGGTAGCTTTCAAAGGCGCATTGAAGAATTAATCAGAATATGTACAATGTGCAGAGCTACGGTAGGAAATGATGCGAAGTGAACTGCACTTGCAGGAAGCCAGCAAGAAACAATGAATCAAATGCTGTCCTTATGAGCCGTAATGATTATGTGGTGGGTTGTGGAAGGGTCAGTGTTTACTCCATAGATGCTCACTTTTGTTTTGTCCAATAAGATTCAAAATGTTGCAAACAGTAGGCAATAGTCAGAGAACAAATATAACAATGCAAACAAATTCTCTACAGCAGTATTTCTATGAAAAGTGTCAATCAAATAAATGGACAATTCATAAAAATAAAATATTGCAGATGATGGAAAATAAAGAGAAAATGCAGGAAAATTCATTTGGTTTGATAACATCCTTGCAGAGAGGAACAGTGAAAGTTTCAATTGTTGGACCTTTTGTTGGACCTGTGAAAAGTTAGAGATATCTCAGAGCTGTTACAGCTCTCCAAATAAGCACATCATCTAGTGCCGTTCTCCTGCCTTCTCCTTTTTCAAAAAAACTATCTAATTCTCCTTTGCATCCACTGAATTTTCAGACAGTGTGTTCCAGATCTGAATCACTTCCTGCATGAAAAAGCTTTTCCTCATATTTCTGTTGCTTCTGTTACTCATTACTTTAAATCTATGCTCTCTCATTCTTGATCCTTTCATGTGTGACTAGATCTCTCATGACTGAATACTTTAATGAAATTTTCTCAAGGAGACAAGTCCCAGATTTTCCTATCTACATGACTGAATTTCCTCATCTTTGGAATCATTCTCATAGACCTCGCACTCTGACTCCAATACACTCTTCAATGTATTCACATCCTTTATAAAATATACCACTTAAACCTGGATTCAGTACTCCAGCTGAGGCTAAACTCCTACCTGATATAAATTGAATATAACCTCCTTGCCCTCGCTGTCCCATGAGCATTCCACAGAGACCATTCCCTCCGTGACTCCCTTATTAGGACCATAGCTCCCACCAACCCACCCTCCAATCTCCGGCACCTTCCTTTATAACTGCAAGAGGTGTAAAACCTGCACCCACACCTCTCCACTCACCACCGTCCAAGCCCCGAAAGGATCCTTCTACATCCCAAAGAGATCTTCTTGCACATGCAAACATCTCATCTACTGTGTCCATTGCTCTCGATTTGATCTCCGCTACATCGAGGAGACTGGATGCCAACTCGCAGAATGTTTGAGGGAACATCTCTGAGACACACGCCAAACAACTCCACTGTCCTGTGGCCAACCACTTCAACTCCCCCTCCCATTCCGCCAAGGACATACAAGTTCTGGGTCTCCTCAACCACCAAATCTAAGCCACCTGATGACTGGAGGAAGAAAGCCTCACCTTCCACCTTGGAACCCTTCAACCACACGGCATCAGCGTCAACCACCAGTTTCCTTAACTCCCCTCCCCCCATCTCATCCTTCCAACTCTCCAACTTGGCACCACCCTCTTGAACTGTCCTACCTGTCCATCTTCCTTCTCACCTATCCGCTCCACCCTCCCCTCCGACCTATTACCGTCACCCCCCACCTGCATCTACCTATTGTCTTCCCAGCTACCTTTCCCCCATCCCCACCCTCACCCTCCTATTTATCTCTCAGCTCCCCTTCCCACCACATTCTTGATGAAGGGCTTATGCCCAAAATGTCGATTCTCCTGCTCCTCGGATGCTGCCTGACTTGCTGTGCTTTTCTAGTGCCACACTTTTCGACTCTTGTACTCTATAACCATATTAGTAAAGACCAAGATATTGAATGTTTTATTAATCTCTCAATCTGTTCTGCAACATTTAATGACTTATACACCCCAGTACCTCTCTTCTTCACCCCTTTAGAGTTGTACTCTTAATTTTATATCATCTTTGCATGTTCTTCTACAAAAATGTATCATCTGACTCTTCCCTGTTTTAAATTTCATTTACCACTTATCTGTCCACACCACCAACTTGCCTTTGTAGTTTTCAAGTTTTGCACTGTCCACACAGTTTAGATTGCGTCCAAGTTTTGTCACATCCACAAATTAAAAGAATTTGCCCTGTATACCAAAATTTGAATTGTTAATATATATCAGAAAAGGCATTAATCAAAATATCGATCAAGAACAAATCTTTCCCAAAAAACCCACTGTTAACTGTAACGTTCTTTTACCTACCATTCAGCCAATATTAGTTCCACGTTGCAATTTTATTCCATGAACCCTAACTTTGTTTATAAGAATATTGTGCAGCACGACATCAAATATTTTCTGAAAGTCTATGTACACTACACCATGATATTGGCCTGATCAATCCTCTCTGTTGCATACAAACATAGAAAACAGGAACAGGAGTAGGTCTTAGAGTCATAGAGATGTATAGCACAGAAACAGACCCTTCGGTCCAACCCATCCATGCCTTCCTGATATCCCAACCCAATCTAGTCCCACCTGCCAGCACCTGGCCCATATCCCTCCAAACCCTTCCTATTCATATACCCATCCAGATACCTTTCATGTGTTGCAATTGTACTAGCTTCCACTACTTCCTCTGGCAGCCCATTCCGTACATGTACCACCCTCTGAGTGAAAAAGGTGCCTCTTAGGTCTCTCTTATATCTTCCCCTTCTCACCCTAAACCTATGCCCTCTAGTTCTGGACTCCCCCACCCCAGGGAAAAGGATTTGTCTATTTACCCTATCCATGCCCCTCATGGGGTCATTTCACCCTTCAGGTCTGCTGCATCATTCATGATGATCACGGCTGATCATTCACCTCAAGAGCTTGTGACTATTTTTCCTCCATATCGTTTGATTTCTTTACATCCATGTGCTACATCCAACTCCTTCTTGAAATCATATAATGTTTTGGATTTGACTGCTTTTTGTGGTAGCGAATTCCACAAGCTCACCACTCTCTGTGTGAAGAAATTTCTCTTCATCTCAGTTCTATGTTTACCCCACATCTGCGCTCCCCTGCCATTGGGAATATCACTCCCGTATCTACCCCGTCTAGTCCTGTTTGAATTTTACAGATTTCTATGGGATCATCCCTCATTCTTCTGAACTCCAGCGAAGATAATCTTAAATGATTCCACCTCTCCTCAATGTCAGTTTTGTCATTCCCAGGAATCAGTCTGGTAAACTTTCACTGCACTCTGTGTACAGAAAGAGCATCCTTTCCAGGTAAGGAGTCCAAAACTGCACAAATATTTAGGTATGGTCCCATGAAGGCCTGTAAAACTGCAGCAAGACATCCCTGTTCCTGTTTTCAGTCTTCTTGCTGTGAAGGTCAACATACTGTTTACCTTCATTACTGCTACTGGACTTGAATGCTTACCTTCAGCGACTGGTGATTGAAGACAATTTATAGCCATACACATCATAACCTGCTTTCCTATTTTTGGTACCAAATAGACATTAAATTTATCCACATTATTATTTGCCCACTCGCTCAGCTTGTCCAAATTGCACTAAAGGATGTCTGCATCCTCCTTACTAGTCTCCCTCCCACCCAGGTTTGCTTCATCAGCAACTTTGGAAATATTTAACTCCCTCATCGAAATCATTAGTATACAATGGGACTCGGGGTCCTAGTACTGATCCCTGTGGTATTGCACTAGTTGCAGAACAAGATCCATTTATTCCTACTCTTTGTTTCCTGCCTGCCTTCCAGTTTTCTATGCAACTCAATTGACTACCACTATC
>NW_025211918.1:0-22316 GCF_004010195.1 Chiloscyllium plagiosum
GTTTTTAGTTAACATATAATGGCTCTCCTGGTTTTAGTTGACATAAAAATAGCCAAAGAAGATTGTTCATTGAAGCATTAATTTACACAGCCAGAATTGTGGCCTTCGTACTCCTGACAACCAGATAAGATATAAAGCATCTTGTAAAAGTCACACAATGAGATCTTATTAAGAAGAAGCAAAAATGTAGCCACTGCTTACACAGAGACAGTTTTGATAAAGGACACCCCTTGGAATCACTGATTGAAGCCCTTCTTTAAGCTAAACAAACATTTGCTATATAATATGGGATAGAAGGGGAAAAGGTTGACTTGCATTAGTTAGGATCCTTTAGGTGATTGTAATCATAGGTACATGTGCACATGCACATACCTTTATAAATAATGGAGTTTTAAATGTAATAGCCATGAAGTATTTAACTGAATTCCTGTGGACAGACAGAAACTCCCAGCTTGTTAGTAGGGAAGAATGAATAAAGGTTAGGAGGTCAGCAGAATTGGAATATAGTTGAATAACATGCATTGTGAAAACCCAAGAATAGGTGATAAGGGTATCTGGTTAACATCATGAGATCATGTCAAGACTTATAACTATCCTTCGATTGATCATGCAGTCACATGATCGACCTGAATGATTACATATACATCCAATCAATGACATGATTGTTTTGCAATTGGTTTGTAAGTGCTAAGGCTAGCTGAAAACAGAAGTATAAAAATAGATGTCTTTCCTTTGTTCAGTGAAGAAGTTTCTGGACTCCCAGACAGTTTCTTCCCACAGGTGTAACATTAATAAACTCTTTGATACCGGAAATGGACTCTGATTATTGAATGATTCATTTAGTCATTCCACCTAACAGATATCCCACCTGAAATTGTAATGAATTTGGAAAACCTGTTTGGGTCTGGTCAAAACAATCTTTAGCATCTCTGAAGGCACAGGTGGAGGTCAAACACAAACAGCAGATGGAGAGTACAAAGTTCCAAGTGTCCCACCCACCTACATCTTCAAGTACCACCTTTCTCACCTGTGGCAGGGCATGTAGATCCAGTATCAGACTGTTTAGTTACCTGAGGACCGACAACTCCAGAGTCAGTGAATGCCACCTGGGGGTTGGAGGGATTGTCTAAGAAGAAGGAGAAGAAGACAAGTTAGAATTCAGAAATAGTAAGTAATTAAAAAAACATGAAATATTGCTGTTTATTGCAAGGAGATGGAATATCAAAGTCACAAGCAGCATTAGGAGACCACACATAGAGTCCTGAATACTGTTTTGGCCTCCTTATTTAGGACGAATTTACTTGTATTCAAAGTGATTCAGATTGTGTTTATTCCTGGGATAAAGGGTTGTTTTCTGAGAAAATGGAGAGTTGTTTGAACCTATAGGCACTTTAGAGGATGAAAGGTGATCTTATTGAAACATAAAAGTCTTTCAGTGGATCTTTCCCTGGTTAAATTAGAACATCGGGCATGGTTTTAAAATAAAAGATCTACCATTTTAGAAACAGATGAGTTTTTGTTTTCTCCCAAGCTGTTAATCTGTGAAAATCATTGTTCCAGTTAGCACTGGAGGCTGGACATTGGAAGTATTCAAGGTTGAGTAAGATAGGTTTTTTGATCATCTGGAAAATAGGTTACATTTCTAACTTCTCAGTCTGTATCAAGTCAGTCTGAGATGCTGAGTGAAGGTACGCTACTAAATTGGGGAGTGAGCCACCAAATGCTGATCAAGTAATTGGATTGGTTGGTGTTAAGATCTCTCTGATGGATAAACTAAGGTGCTGAATGATCTTTCTCATTTATAATCAGTTTAGGCAGATTTGGGAATAGATTTTCTGCTTATCACCAGTGGGGAAATACTGAATGGAGAAAATCAAATAATTTGCTGAACACAAAAAATGAGGAAAACAGCAAAAAATTGAATAGAGGTAGGAATCTTTAGGCTTGATAATATATAAGAAGCAAGTGTTCACCTTGTCCTCAGAAATTGTAATTTAATCAATTGTGAAACTTAAACCTAAAGTAAACACTAATGGCTACAAAGGTTACTTTGGGATTGACATCCTGAAAGGTGACATGCACTTTAGTGCAACAATGACTCCGGTTGACTTGGTTCAAACTCCGCTTTAAAACAGCTCTGAATGTTGAATTTACATATTTAAGACAAAATAAAATTGTTTTTTAATGGTTTTTTTTTTGGTTGTAGAGATGGTGATCGGAAGAGTATGAGCACAGAAAGGTACGTCTTTTGCAGTAATTCACAACTGTTTTGCATATGAACCACATTCCAAAAAGTAAGGTTGAGGCTAATGAAGTCATTATTACTAATGGTTCAGCAGAGAAAGGTAAATAACGTTTTTAGAAGCCTGGCAGGGATATAAAGCTGGAGACCATAGGGTGAAGTGAGGCCTTTTAGAAATTTGCAAATGCGAATGAAGTATTTGAGTTCAGTCCTTCAGGATAATGAAGAGTCACTGGAAGTTACCAACAGGCTAGGGTGAATGGAACATAGTAAATTAGGATGTGGATGGCAGGGCTTTGCCTATATTGAATCAAGTATTTTGAGAAACCAGCAAGAAAAACCTTGAAGTTGAGTTGAGAATTGTTGTGATCCCAGCTTTTAGTAATACTGGATGAGTCTGATCCCTAATGTGAAACTTGATGGACAGCAATTTTAATTTAGTTTTGTTTACCATGGAGGTAACATAAGAGAATGTCAAAGTCCTTTTAACGAAAGAACACACCTTTATTGTGAATGATATGAAAACTAAACCTAATTACACTTGCCAAAAGCTGTTGGAATGATTTAATTGCAAATATCAGAAAGAAAGATTCACCTAGTTATACCTAGAATGTCGAGGAAGATCTGAGGAGACTGAGGGTTGATTACTCGCCATAAAATAGTGTTTTAGTTAGCTCTTGAGTGAGCTTTTAGGTTTGAAGTTTTAAAAATGTGAACAGTCTTGTGGAAAGAGGCAGATTTTCAAAGGGAAAACAATGTGGCTATTGTAGTAGAAAATGGACGCTTACAAATTTTTTAGGAGATGAAAATAAGACAGAGCTGAAAGCAAGGAAAATTGTCTCCATGTAAGGGCATCTTTACAGGATTTATGTAAAAACTCATCAGGGTAGTTCAAAACAAAGAAAAGAGGACATTTATAGCAGTAGTATTTACATTAGCAAATAATGAAATATTTTAATAGAAGCACAAGAATTAGGGCGGCACGGTGGCACAGCAGTTAGCACTGCTGCCTCACAGCGCCAGAGACCCGGGTTCAATACCCGCCTGTCTGTGTGGAGTTTGCACATTCTCCCCGTGTCTGCGTGGGTTTCCTCCGGGTTCTCTGGTTTCCTCCCACAGTCCAAAAAATGTGCAGGTTAGGTGAGTTGGCCATGCTAAATTGCCTGTAATGTTAGGTGAAGGGGTAAATGTAGGGAATGGATCTGGGTGGGTTGCTCTTCGGATGGTCGGTGTGGTCTTGTTGGGCTGAAGGGCCTGTTTCCACACTCTAAGTAATCTAACCTAAAAGTAATCTAATCCAAAATTTTCTTAAGTGATATATTCTCCAGAATTGAGTGAATTGTATTTTAGGTACACTTTTTAAAAGGAATACTGTTAGCATGCGCATTATTATCAAGCTATCTGTGCATTGTATATTTTGACCTTAGAAACTAAATTATGCATGACTTATTTTGGAATTCTAGGACATTCCATGAAATGAGTAAAGCAGCAGAGCAGTATAGCTTATGTCATGAACTTTGTCATGATCTTGAAGAAGATCTTCAAAAGGAGGGACTAAAGGTACTGCTTTTGTCTTTTCGAAGCTTTTTTTCTTTCTACCGACCAAAATGTATTTGAAGGCTTGTTAACAGGATATTGTTAAAATGGGCTATAGTGAAACTCTCAAAACAAACATGAAGCTTTTGAGCCTGGTGGGCGTTTCATGGAATATTTCATTCATAAAATAATTCTTCTTTTGAAACCGTAGGGGAAAACAGTAACTCTAAAGCTGAAGAATGTAAACTTTGAAGTGAAGACCAGAGCCTGCACAGTTCCAGCACCAGTTTCTAAAGAAGAAGAAATATTTGCAGTGGCACATGAGTTGCTGAAAACTGAGATTAATAACATGCATCCTCAGCCACTAAGACTGAGACTTATGGGTAATGTTCAGCCAGAATAATAAATGAATACATACTCTATAACACATGTTATTAATCCTGATGAAAGTGACAGTTTATCCACTTTGAAGAGATGATGAAAAGCGATTATAAAGAGCAGTTGGTCTTTTTTATTAGGTAACATGCAATTCCATGCTCTTCTATATGGAGAGTATAACATGTGCATAAAGTTGTGCTTTGGCACTAAAGGGAAGATAGATGTCGAATTTCTACAGGGTGCATAGTTTTGCTGTCTGAGAAGTTAAGAAGGGTCTCAAATAAAAAAATAAAAGCAATGCATATTTGTAATAGGTGGAGAAAATATTGGACGTAGAAATGAGATCAATCAGTATCTGCAAAAAGAAAAGACATACTGGTTGACATTCAATCAGCACAGTCAAAACAGGGAAAATATAACGACGATGAGTAGGAGAAAAGAAACAGCTGTTCCATACTCAGTTCTGCTTTATCGCTTACAAAAACAATCAAGATCATAGCAGGAAATGTCTGTATCACTCCAATAAATAAATTCATCTGGCAGCAAGAGTGGTTGCTCTGTTGTCGGTACATATGACAAATTCATAGATTGTGATCTTAATGATAGTTCCAGTAAAAAGTATGAGGAATAACAGAACGTATTTGAACATTTTTGTAGAAAACAATGGGGGGGAAGGTGGTGGAGGTATTCTCTATGACTTTTCAAACAGGTAATAAGAATTTGAATTTGTAGAAAACGCAAGTATTGCATTAATTTTCCCTTATTTTGGATGATCTGAGGCCATGAATGATTCACTGATTGAGAGAGTGAGCAGCAGCATTAACTTCAAAGTGATTTGAATAGCTGCTCCATTGCTTTTATTTCTCCTCTCTGGAATAGGTTCGCCTTTCATTGGAAGTTCCCAGATCTCTTGGCTTGGGTGTTGAATAAACAGTGAACCAATACGTTGTGCTGATTCACTGTTAGTTATGTTTAATCAGACTTATATTTTATTTTATTTATATGTTACATGCAAGCCAGTTTTGAGTCTTCCATGTGCACTCATGTGTCTTTGAATATTTCCCACTTTGATTATCATGGTAAATTTAGTGATTTATTGCTTTCATGCTTTTAATGGGTTATTACTTCTCCCTTGCATTTCCCCCTGTACAGGTGTGCGGGTGTCTGGGTTTGTCCAACAAGAGGAAAAAAAATCTGGCCAGAAAAGCATCACCAAATTTTTGTTTACTGGAAAGTCTGAGAGCACCACTATGTCTGACAATCCAGTTGTCAAGGATCAAGCAGAACTTTCAGAAGTACCCAAAACAGAGAGTCTTTTCAGTAAAAGGTGCCAACAAAGCAATCAACAATCCTTTTTCAACCAGGTTCTTGCAAAGAAACAACAAGGAAGGTACAAACCTGCTGGAACAATCCCACCAGGCACTGATGGTGAGGGCAGCGGTCTAAACCCAAAATTAAAGGCTACCAGTATTTGTCCAATATGTTTCAAAAGGCAGGGCATACCAGTTTTAGAGACATTTAACAAGCGTCATGATGAGTGCCTATATGTAACTAGGCCTCTTGAAGTTGCAGAGACTATAGGAGAATCAAAAGCAAGTTATATAAAGACAACATCTGGCTTGGATAATAATTTGAAAAATGCAATCATCAATCTAAAAAGTGATCAGTTAAATCAGAGACCTTCAGAAACATATTTACAAGGAGAAACCAAAAATAACAGCATTAACTGGGAAGCTTCAACAAACAATAGTACGTGTTATATTGGGCAACCTGGTGACCAAAGAAATATTAAAACAATACTTACAAATCATGTGCAACTTCCTAATAGTGCAGCAAAATGCTTGGCATTCACGAAGGATGAAGATATGTTCGAAGAGGAGTTTTCAGACTGCAACCAAAAGAGCATCAAATTATCAAGTAAATATACTAACATGACGCAGAAGGAGAAGCAATTTAGTCTGCAAGAATCAAGTCCAGGCATGTTAAATCAACCTTCATTTGTACAATATGACCAGTTAATGCAGGGAACTGAACAGCAACAGTCAAACCAGTTACTAAAGAACACCAGATCATCACAGGAAAGGCCTACTGTTCAGTTAGAGGAACCAGTTGGCCTAGTTTGTCCAATTTGTAACATTAACCAAGAAACAACTGATCTCTCATTGTTCAACAAGCACGTTGACATTTGTCTAAATCAAGGGGTTATACAAGAACTAACTGAAAGACCAACACACTCATGTACCACAGAATGCAATTCAAATGAAATGGGTGAGATATCATTTTTCCACTGTTCAATTTTGTTATTACTGTTTGATGAGTTCTATTCAATGTTATTAAAGTGAAGATTTATCCTGGAATGTGATGACATCCAGTCATCCAATTGAATCACTGCGGGGAGGTCATGGGAAACCGCCAGCCCAATGTAGCTTTAATTGACATCCAGATATTTGTATGTGCTTGCTTCAACATGATTACAATAGAAAGCCTTCAGGATTGCGTGTCCTGGCTGTTTTTTCCACTCCCAAGCTCAGGAGCAATTATAATGTTATTTACTGTGCAAATGGTAATCAGCCATCTCAGTAGAGATTGAGACTGCTATATTGCTTTTGTCTGGCTCTGATCCAAGTCAGATACCACATTTGGGCACATGGTTGTTAAAGTGGAATTACTTTATTAATGGGCGAGCTAGTAGTATCACTGGATTTGTGTTGAAAATTGTGGCGCTGGAAAAGCACAGCAGGTCAGGCAGCAGCCAAGGAGCAGGAGAATTGACATTTCGGGCATAAGCCCTTTATCAGGAATGTGGGGGGAGGGAAAACTGAGAGATAAATAGGAGGGTGGGGGTGAGGCTGGGGAGAAGGTAGATGGAGGTAGAGGAGTGATGGTGACAGGTCGGAGGGGAGGGTGGAGCAGATAGATGGGAAGGAAGATGGACAGGTAAGACACTTCAAGAGGGCGGTGCCGGGTTGGATCTGGGATGAGGTGGGGGACAGGGGAGATTTGGAAACTAGTGAAGTCGATATTGATGACTTGTGGTTGAAGGATCCCAATGCGGAAGATGAGGCGTTCTTCCTCCAGTTGTCGGGTGTCTTGGATTTGGCAGTGGAGGAAGCCCAGGACTTACATGTCCTTGGGGAGTGGGAGGATGAGTTGAAGTGGTTGGTCACGAGGTGGTGGGGCTGTTTGGTGCGTGTGTCCCAGAGATGTTGCCAGAAACATTCCATGAGTTGGTATCTTGTCTCCCTAATCTAGAGGAGACCACATTGAGAGCAATGGACACAGTAGATGAGGTGTTAGGATGTGCAGGAAAATTTCTGCCGGGTTTAGAAAGATCCTTTGGGCATTGGACAGAGGTGAGGGAGGAGGTATGGGCATAGGTTTTACACCTCTTGTGGTGGCAGGGGAAGCTGCCGGGAGTAGAGGGTGGTTGGTTGGGGCATGAAACTAACGAGGCAGTCATGGAGGGAATGGTTTCTGCAGAATGCAGAGAGGGGTGGGGAGGGAAATATATCTCTGGTGATGGGTTCTGATTGTAGGTGGCGGAAATGGCAGAGGATAATGTGCTGTATCTGGAGATTAGTAGGGTGGAAGGTGAGGATTGGGGGGGCGGGTAGTATTGTTGTTGCGGTTGAAGGGGTAGGGTTCAAGGGCAGAAGTGCGGATATGGAGGAGATGTACTGGAGGCCATTATTGATCACATGGGAGGGGAAATTGCAGTCCTTGAAATAGGATGCTATCTGGGATATCCTGGACTGGAATTGCTCCTCCTGGGAGCAGATTCAGCAGAGGGGAAAAGCTGGGAGTTATAGATCGCGCTTTTACAGGAGGGGTTGTGGGAGGAGGTGCAGTCCAGGTAGCTGTGGGAGTCAGTGGGTTTGAAATAGATGTCTGTGTTGATTCGGTTGCCGGGAATGGAGAATGAGAGATCCAGGAAGGGGAGGGAGGTGTCCGGAATGTTCCAGATGAAGTTGAGGTCAGGGTGAAAGGCGTTGGTGAAATTGATGACCTGTTCCACATCCTTGTGGGACCATGAGATGGTACCGATAAAGTCATCAATATAGTAGAGGAAAAGGTGGGGGCTGGTGCTGGTGTAACTGCAGAAGATGGACTATTCTCCACATCCTATGAAGAGGCAGAAATAGCTGGGGCCCATGTGGGTGTCTATGGCTATCCCTCTGGCCTGATGGAAGTGGGAGGATTCAAAGGAGAGGTTGTTGAGGGTGAGGAACAGTTCAGCTAGTCAAATGAGTGTGTCAGTGAAGGGGTACTGGTTGGGTTGGTGGGAGAGGAAGAAATGGAGGGCTTGGAGGCCTTTGCCATGGCGGATAGATGTGTATATGGATGGATGGTTGTCCATGGTGAAGATGAGGGGTTGGGGCCAGGGGAAATGAAGGTCATGGAGGAGGTGGAGGGTGTGGGTGGTGTCCCGAATGTACGTGGAGTTCCTGGACCCATGGAGACAGGATGTTGTTGAAATATGAAGAGACCCATTCAGTGGGGCAGGAGCTGGTAGAGATGATACGTCGACCAGGTTTGTGGATTTTGGGTAAAAGGTAGAACCGGACCGTGTGAGGTTCTGTGATTATGACATTCGGGGGCCGTGGATGGGAGATCCCTTGAGGTGACGAGGTTGTGGATAGTCTGGGAGATGATGGTTTGGTGATGGGAGGTGAGGTCATGGTCGATTAGCCAGGAGGTGGAGGTGTCCGTGCATTGATGCCTGGCTTCAGCGGTCTAGTGGTCGATGCACCAAAATACCATTGGTCCCCCGTCCACTGGTTCAATGGTGAGATTGGGGTTGGAGCAGAGGGAGTGAACGGGTGTGCTTTGCGAGGGTGAGAGGGTGGAGTGGGTGAAAGGGGTGGACAGGTTGAGGCGGTCAGTGTTACGGTGGCTGTTAGAGATAGACGTCAAGGGTGGGTAATAGGGTGCATGGGGTGTCCAAGTGGATGGAGGATGCTGGAGGTGGGGGAAGGGGTCCTTGGAGGATGAGTAGAAATCACAATTTAAAAAGTAAGCACAGAGGTGACTGAAGAAAAGTTCAATGTTGCAACGGGTATGGACTTCATTGATCCAGGAACGTAGTGAGACCTTTACTGAGGACTAATTGTTCATCCCCAGTGAGGGGGAGGTGTGGTTGAAGAATCTATTTTCTTCAACATCTGCTATTGTCCCTCAGACATCTTTGCTGCTAAATGCCTTTCCCAGTCCACTCCAGCTAGCTCTGCCCTCATTCCTTTTTATTATTCTCACTTAAGCTTAGCCCAGTTATTTCTGACTGAAGTTCTTCTCTCTCAAACTGAATGCTAAAACCTACCATGCTGTGATCACAATTTCATCAGGGATCTTTTATTCTGAGATCATTTATTAAATCTGCCTCATTACAAATCACCAAATCCAAAAGCCAGATCTTTGGTTACATCCACAGCACGTTGTTGTATTCTAGACTGTGTACCACTGTTTAAACTACACGAGTGATCCAACCCTGTTGAGGACTTAGCCAGAGATGGTGGTTATGGTGTCTAGGACTTTGGGTGTAAGGGATACTTCTGTTTGAATGTCAGCCTGTTGCCTGACTGACAGCTCATCCAATTTTAGCACAAGTTATCAGACGTTCATAAGGAGAACACGGCAGAATCAATAGCGTCGGTTGTGTTGTTGTTGTTTCTGGCACCTGGTCTAATGCTCATTATCTGTTAGTTGTCACTCATTTTGATTTTTATGTAGTATTTTGATATGACTGTGTGCATGCTAGGTTTTTTGAGAGGACATATAAGAATAAACCACCTTACTTTGGGTTTGAGGTCACTCGGCATGACTATAGATTTCCTGTCCAAAAAGTTGAGATTAGTTTAGATTCCCTTCAGTGTGAAAACAGGCCCTTTGGCCCAACAAGTCCACAATGACTCTCCCATTACAAGATTAGCTTTTAAGTCCAAATTGTTTATTAATTAATTGAACTTAAATTCCATCAACTTCTGCCTGTAGAATCCCTGCCTAAACCTCTGGATTACTAACTCTGGCTGTACACTCCCCCGAGTTCTGTTTAATATTTTTGTCAGTGAACAAGTTTCTGGCCAATTTTCCTCATACAGACTTTGATGTGGCTTGATCCTAACTTTTGTTTTATTACGCTCCTGTAAAACATTTTGGGATGTTTTTTATTTAAATATTATTGTAACAATTTGGAAAACTTCTGATTTTTGGGGGGAATAGAAGTCGAGAATTTGAGTCAGCTGCTTGACCATCTGGCCTGTCTGACCTGGAGGTGTGTTTGGTAATGCTCATAAAATCAGAAAATGTTCCATTCCCTTTACTGAAATCCTTCAATTGGACAAGCATAATAATTTCACTCCTCCAAAAAGTGAAATAATCCTTGCAACAAATATTTTAACTTGGTGTAGAGTTGGAATAGGATGCTGTTACTTATGAATTAGTTAATCTGTGTCAAGAAAAAAGGGTAATATGTTTATTTTGATAGGTCCGACAGTGTTGGGGAAACAGCCTTCAAATTCAAGCATTCGAACTAAAAGGTGAGATAATAAAGGTTGTACTGTATCTCTACTGTCTGATTATAACTTTGTGTTATTTATATATGTTACATTATAGAATCTGTATTTCTACAAAACCATGGCTTTGTAATGAAATAGTTTTGATGTGTATTTTTATTCATGGATATGGCTGTGTTTTCTATATTAGTTTTTCACTACAGCCCTAAGTCTTATCTTTGGGGTAACATTTATTGTATTTGTATAAAAAATTGAAATACTTTCTTCATTTTTATGTTTCTATATGATTATCTCACGAGGTTGAGATGTATGTTTCGACAAACTTGTACAAAACACCTTTTGAAATAGGAGACTTGGAGTTCATGTTGTGTCTGATGTATTTTAATAAGGAAAGAACATTGTTAGTTACCAGTTTCAGATTGTGAGAATTGTACGTTTCTTTGAGAAATTGACATTTTACTACCAAAATGATTGGGAGGAAGTCTGAAAATAGGTATTTTGTAACAAAATCAGTGCTTAATGTTTTTAAGGCTGGCAGCTGGGGAGATCCATTTATATAAAACTAGAAAGTTTATATTTAGTGTTCCTGCTGATTGTGAAGCGAGGGAGATGATGGTGTCGTGGTTATCCAGAGGCCCTGGCTAATGTTTGGGGGTATGGCCTCAAAATCTTGGAGTTTAAATTCAAATTAATAAAGAAAACTGAAGAACTGTGGAATTGTAAGCTTTTCTCAGTAATAGTAACTATGGTTATTGTAAGAACCCATTTGGATTGCCCTTCGGAGAAGGAAATTGGATATATGCCTGCCTTACATGTTGTAAATTTGGAGTCAGAATATAGTTGACTCCTAACTGCCTTCTAAAACCCACTCAGTTCACAGAGGATGTTGACAAAATGCTAACTCTGCATCCCATGAAAGTATAAAGAAAAAATATCAAAGATACTCACAATGTCATAATGTGGTTGCTGATTGCTGGGTAATGTGCCAGCATGTCCCTGAGTTTAAATGTCAGGAAGGATCTGATTTCATGATTTAAATCTCACTGAATATGAGTAGTATTGGGAATTTGCTGTACAAAGAAATGAAGATGTGACAAAGCTAACTGTGCTCTTTAGTCTGTGTAACTTTAATATTAGACTTAGCTTTTTGAGTGGGTAATCAGTTCTTTTTCTTCTTCCACTACTACCCTCAAACAAAATGTGAAAGGAGAATCAGCACACTTTCATTTTATTCATCCTTGTATAAAATGCTAGTATGATCTAAATCCAGAGATAAATTGAAGAGTCGGTCTGTTTGTAATTCTTGCTGTTTTGTTGTTTGTAAATTTGTTTATTGAATATTTTCTTTTTAAAATTGTTTTCAGAACTGGATCCACAACCCAGCAACAAATAACCAAGAAAGCAAGATGTAATGGTTCCAAAAACACCATTGATAGATTTTTTAAATAAATAAGCTAATAAAACAAACTGATTTAAAATAAATTAATTGTCATTTTGATAATGCACAGTGTCCAGTACATGTTATAAAGCACTTTTGTTTATATAGTTGGTATAGTTTATATAGTTTATTTTCACTTTTATCAATTTGTTGAGCAATTGTTCCATAGATATTTAAGCCAGAAATTTTAGATGTCAAGATAAATTATAATGACTATCAGTAATATATAATTACTTTTCCAGACTGAATTTAAATAGATATGGAATCATGAAATCTGTTCTTTAAACTAAGAACAATGCAAGTTTTTTAATCCTGGAAAATATAAATCAAGAAATTTAAAATATCATGTAATATTCAAAAGTGTGTAAAAGACTTTTTTTTATAGTAAAAATTTTTTCAATCATTTATGTTTGTATAAAAAGATCGCTATTCATGTACTCAATTTATTTATCAAAAGATGCAAGTGTATTTTAAAAAATAAAGTATTTCTATTGGGTGAAATGGTACTTCTTGATTGTTGTAGTGGGTTTTGGTTTTTCCTAGTTTCATTGAAGTATTCATGTGTGTTAGTCATAGAGTTGTACAGCATGGAAACAGACCCTTTGGTCCAACTCATACATCCTAAATTAATCTAGTCCCATTTGCCAGCAAATGGCCCGTATCCCTCTAAACCCTTCTTATTCATATATCCATCGAGATGTCTTTTAAATATTTTCATTGTATCAGCTTCCAGCATTCCATACACGCACCACCCTTTGTGTGAAAAAGATGTTCCTTAGGTCCCTTTTAAATCTTTCCCCTCTTACCCTAAACATATGCCCACACTAGGGGAAAGACCTTGTCTATTTACCCCATCTATGCCCTTTATGATTTTATAAACCTGTATAAGGTCACCCCTCAGCCTACACTGCTCCAGGGAAAACAGCCCCAACCTATTCAGCCTCTCCCTATATCTCAAATCCTCCAACCCTGGCAAGATCCTTGTAAATCTTTTCTGAGCCCTTTCAAGTTTCACAACATTCTTCTTATAGCGGGGAGATCAGAATTACACACGATATTCCAAAAGTGGCCTAATCAATGTCCTGTACAGCCGCAACATGACTTCTCAACTCCTATTCTCGATGGCCTGACCAATAAAGGAATGCCTTCTTTACTATCCTATCTACCTGTGGCTCCACTTGCAAGGAACTATAAACCTGCACTCCAAGGTCTCTTTGTTCAGCAACACTCCCCTGGACCTTAGCATTATGTGTATAAATCCTGCCCTGATTTGCCTTTTCAAAATGTAGCACCTCACATTTATCTAAAGTGAAGTCCGTCTACCAATCCTCAGCCTATTGCCCCATCTGATCAAGATCCCGCTGAGGTAACCTTCTTTGCTGTACACCACCAATTTTGGAGTCATCTGCAAACTTACTAACTATACTTCCTATGTTTACATCCAAATCATTTACTTGATTCTATTTATTAAATATGTTTAGTGATTTGAATCTGTTTGAATACTTATTATCTTCTATATTGGTCTACTAGCTATATTTTAATAAGATTTTCCTGTAGTGGTTTGTTTTAAAACATGAATTTTGTTCACTATGCAGTGTACCTCCAAAGGAAGTGGCAGGCCCAGGAGATATTGTTTTACTTTTTAAACAGATTTGCACAAATTTTAACATCTGGATATTAGAAATGTTAATGTGGAATAAAAAGATGTTGAAATATAAAAATAAAAGTGAAGACAAAGTCAGCAGAAATTGGGCTTTTAAGCTTTTAACCGTTTGACTGTAACATTCAGATAAGAATTAGTAACATGTATGACTTGAAGAGCATTAGAGGAGAGAAAAGCAGTTTGCATTGCAACTGGAAAATGTGTCAGGAGGTTGGATTGCAGAGGGTGTGTTCATTCAAATTATTGGACAACAGCAATAAATTGCAAACCTCAAAACTTGCGTCCTCACTTCCGTCCAAGGCCCCCAAAGGATCTTTTCACCACCGGCAGAGAGATTCCTGCACATCTAAACACCTCATCTGCTGAGTCTATTGCTCTCAATGTGGTCTCCTCTACATTAGGGAGATAGGACGCCAACTCATGGAATGTTTCAGGAACATCTCTGGGACACACGCACCAAACAAGCCCGCTGCCCTGTGACCGACCACTTCAACTCCCCCTCCCACTCTGCCAAGGGCATACAAGTCCTGGGTCTCCATTGCCAAATCCAAGCCACCGGACGACTGGGGAAGGAACGCCTCATCTTCCGCCTTGGGACCTTTCAATCACAAAGCATCAATGTCGAGTTCACCAGTTTCCTAATCTCCCCTCCTTATCCCAGATCTAACCTCCAACCCGGCACCGCCCTTTTGAACTGTTCTATCTGTCAATCTTCCTTCCCACCTATCCGCTCCACCCTCCCCTCCGAACTATCACTATCACAACCCCCCACCTGCATCTACCTATCGCCTTACCCCCCCCCCAGTCTCCTATTTATCTCTCAGCCCTTCTTGCCGCCTACCCATATTCCTGATGAAGGGATTATGCCTGGAAGGGCGACTCTCTTGCTCCTCGGATGCTGCCTGACCTGCTGTGGTTTTCCAGAGCCACACATTTCGACTCTGATCTCCAGCATCTGCAGTACTGACTTTCCTCAAGTTTTCCTTCAGTTGTTGCCAGAACTAGTCTGAGTCCTCATTTTCACTGTCTTACTTGACGGTCTTACTAACTGTACTTAGCAGTCCTTTTGATTTCTGATCTTGTGCTTTTAATCTAACCCACTACTAATGTCTCTTTCTGTCCATCTAACTGATTCTGAGCCAGAATGTAATGCCTATTCCAAATTGTTCTTGAAGCTATGGCGAGTTACTTCTTTCTTCAAAGCATTGGACTCCATGTGATGAAGATATTCTGATAGTGTTTTTAGGTGGGAATTCCAGGATATTAAAACAAATGGAATAATAGTGGTAGGTTTCCAAAGCAAGAAGTTGTGTTACTTGGAGGGGAACGGATGACGTTATCATGCATCTGCTAACATTGTTATCTTGGTAGTCAAGGTCACTAGGTTTGGAAGGCACTGTTGTTGATGTCCTTGGGTTTTACTGTAGTGCATCTGATAGAGTTGTACACACTGGTGGAGTTGAGCTCCTTGTACGTTATTGGAACTGCATCTAGTCCAGGCAAATAGCGAGTATTCAATCACATCCCTGACTGGTATATTGGAGATGGGGAAAAGCTTTTAGGAATTAGGTCGCGAGTCACTCACCAGAGAATACCTAGCTGTTGCCCAACATTTCCTCTGAGCAATGAACCCATGCAACTACTGCTAAGTTCTGCACTTGCAAATTGCCGTGCCGATAAGTGGCTTCTGCTTCCAGAAGTCACTGCCACACATGGACCTCAGAGGTCTGTGCAACAGCAGAAGGAAATATTGCTGTGAGCTACCATGGAAGGTATAGTACATGTGCAGTTGATCCATTTAGGTTGTGGGCAGCATGGTAGCTCAGTGACTAACACTGCTGTCTCACAGCACTAGGGACCCAGGTTTGATTCCATTCTCAGATGACTGTCTGCGTGGAGTTTGCACATTCTCCCTGTGTCTGAGTTTTCTTCAGCTGCTTTGGTTTCCACAGTCCAAAGATGTGTAGGCTAGGTGATTAGCCATGGGAAATGCAGAGTTACAGGGATAAGGTGTTGGGGTGGGTCTGGTTGGGATGCTCTTCCAAGGGTTGTGTAGACTTGATGAGCCAAAGGTCTGCTTCCACACTGTCTGGATTCTATGATTCTAAGTTGCTGGCTGGTGGTGACCTACAGGATGTTGATAGTGGAAGTTTTGGTGATTGTAATAATGTTGAATGTCAAATTAAGGTAGTTGGGTACTTACTTGTAATAGTCATTACTTGGTGCTTAAGTGGCAAGTTATATTTTGGACATGTTTCAGTCCTCACCTGAATATTGTCAAGGTCTTGCTACATATGCTTACACATTGCTTAAATATCTCAGGAATAGCAAAATCCTGGCTGGGAATGGTCAGCACCTCTCCAATTGCAGGCATCATTCACGGGTGCCCTCCAAGCAGCATTCAGTGATTATTAAATTGGCAGGAATTGCAGTGGATTTTGGTAGGAATGTGGACTGCCAAGCCAAAATGTTTTCAAGTTTGGGAAACTGCATCAACCTCTCCCTTTTATTCTGAAAGCTGAACACAATGTAAACTCAAACAAAAATAGCAATTGCTGGAGAAACTCAGATCTGGCAGCATCTGTGGAGTGATAAACAGAGTCTTGTGACTGTTCAGAACCCTTCTTCCTCATTGTTGTCATTAAGTTTTCAAACTTTCTGTTTTGTCAGCCCACGCAAGTGTGAACCAAAAACATCAGAAACCAAATCCAGGTTCCACTTTTTTTCATATACATTCCTGATATTCATAGATCCAGGTGCCCTTACTGATCAGCCCTTTTGGCATTAACACATGGAACAGTCCTTTCCAAATTTTCGCAACATTAAAACTAGTCAAGCCAGCAAGAAATATAGATATTTTCTAATCAACTTGTGTGGAGATGTTACCTCTGGAGCAGGTGGCAGTTGAACTCAGACACAGTGCCTCTCTAGCGAGGAGTATAAACTGGGTTGAGCTGTTTACGGATAGCAGGGTATTTTATCTCCGCTCTTGTGCATGAAACTTAAATGGACTGTAGGGATTGTACCCGAATAGCTGCGACCTTGTTTTATAACTCCCTGTTTAAAATGTTGAAAAAGGTTGGCATTGCAGTTTTGACCATTGCAGTCACCACCATCTGAATAAAAGAGAAAGCTGCCATAGTACCAGACCATCAGGCTGCTCAGTCAGTACACAGAGATGACTGGTGGTGATTTAACCAAAGGATCGCCATGCTTTTTCAGCAAGAGGAGAGGTGAAGAAGGTGTATCTTTGATGGTAACTTCAGCCAGTGCAGGGATTGAACATCCAGCCAACTGACCCCGGTCTCTATTAACGTCAGATTGTTCAGATATGCTACTACATACCTCTACGAAGGCAGGTGGGACTTGAAACCGGACCTCCTAGCTCAAAGGCAGGGATACTACCACCACACCATAAATTGTTGGTCAAAATGTGTTTCTTTCTCTCGTGCGAGACCCTGGGAGGAGAAAATCAGACTAAACATACCCGCACAGGCTTTGATTTTTTTTTTAGCTTGCAGTCTTTTTTTTTAAGTTTCACCACCTAATGTCTGATACCTTCGAGAAAGGCAGCAGCGAATCTGTTAGCACAGAGCCAGGACCAACCCTATCATGTCAAAGCTCATACTGACGTTTTAACAGCAGGCACACCCTCTGGGCTTTCTAACGCTGAAAGTATCCACCTGATAAAACAGGTTTCAGCCTTGAGATTAGTTGTATGCAGGCTGTCGTCCGATCAGAGCGACGAGAAAAATAAACTTCATCAGGTATTGGTCTTTGGTAAGTGTACACCCCTTAAAATAGTTGAAAAAGCTGAGTCTCTTTTACGTATTAGTTCGCAGGTCGTTTTAATTTAAATATATGTAAATCTGTAGTGTTTCAGATTGGCATATCGAATAACAGCAATTCCTTGTGAACTATGCAACCTTCGTTGAGAAACATGAAAGAACTGGTCGAAAGCTTCGTCAAGGGTCCCTCACGGGATGGATCATCTCAAATGGAGATCCGTGAGTACACATGAATTTGGGTGTTTTCGATTTGGGACTGTGATAGTACCGGGATGTATTGTAGAGTTAAGAGGCTTTAAACCAGTCACTCAACATTTTACCAAGAGTTGTGCATATACATAAAGGTATATTACATACAGTATGTAATGTTGATATTCACAATATCTGGACAACCCGGGGATAATTTTCGTATAGACATTTGGCGAAAGTGAGCACTGCAGATGCTGGAGATCAGAGTCAAGATTAGAGTGGTGCAGGTCAGGCAGCATCTGATGAGCAGGAAAATCGACATTTAGGGCAAAAGCCCTTCATCAGGAATGGCCGTTTGTTTTCAGTGCTAATGTGGGGATAGACCTTGGCCTGAGAAACCAGAATTGCTGTGTTTTTAAGTATAGGCTCTTTTTCTATCCATTGGGTGGACAGCAATGAACCTTGAGTCAATCCCTGATCAAGCTTCAGACAATGCAACATTCCCTCAGTAATGAGTGCAATCCTTGCTTCTCAAACTCAGACCCACACAGAGTTCTCAGTGGTTCCATGGTATGGAGCTGCCCAGGGCTGGATGATATTGTTGACTGTCCAGTTTGCCGTAACCAAGAGTTAAGAGGAGATCAGAAATATGTTCTGTTCCTGGTCTTTTGAGTTTTTTGTTGGATACTTGAATGACGCAACACAGTCATTGTTAGTGCAAAGGAAAATTATAGTTTGTTAATTAAGCACTCCAATTGATAAGTGTTTGTCCTTATTAATTTCTATGTCAAACCTCTGCTCCTTTTTCTTAGTGGTTTTCTTGACATTGTTAGTCCTTGAATGGTTCACATTTTCCATTTCATCCCCGTTTTTGTTGAGTTGGGAGGCAGTAAAAGTTTTGAATTTTTAACCAAAATAGATATAAAATACATATGAGCATTGTAGTTTAACTACAATATGTGATAGGCAAAAGTGAGGACTGCAGATGCTGGAAACCAGAGTTTAGATCAGAGTGGTGCTGGAAAAGCACAGCAGGTCAGGCAGCATCCGAGGAGCAAGAAAATCGACGTTTCGGGCAAAAGCCCTTCATCGGGATTCCTGATGAAGGGCTTTTACCCGAAACGTTGATTTTCCTGCTCCTCAGATGCTATGCTTTTCCAGCACCACTCTGATCTCGACAGTATGTGATAATTTATCTGTAAACATTATGGATGAATTGGATGTAATCAGGGAAGTTGTTAATATAGTAACATTTGGGAGCACCTACCTCATACAGACAGTACAGTTAGGAAGGGAATTCCAGGGTTTTGACCCAGTGGTTGTAAAGGAATGTTGAATATCGTAGAGGATGGTGTGTGACTTGGAGTGAAACTTGCAAGGTTCCATGAGTTGGTTGCCCTTGTGTTTGAAGAGGTTGCATGTTTGGAAAAGCAACTGTCGAAGGAGCCTTAATATGTTTATGCAGTGTATCATGAACACTACTGTCACTGTATGTGGATGGTTGATGAGTGCCAACCAAGTGGACTTCCTTGTCCTGGATGATGTCAAGCTTCTTGATTGTTATTGGAGCTGCACCCATCTCAGCACATGTGATGTTATTCCATCACACTCTGAACTTGTGTCTTAATGGTGAACAGTATTTGGGAGGTCAAGAGGTAAATTATTCACTCCAAGTTGTCCAGTCTCTGGTTGATAATATACATGTGGTTATATTGCTGGTCAGCAGATGTCAATGATAAGAGCTTCGCTTAATTGGTAATGTCATTGAATGTTGAAAGGAGTGAGTCAGACTCTCGCTGGTTGGGGATGGTCATTGTACATCACTTGTGTCGTGTGAATGTTATTTGTAATTTAACACAGTGTACAGTCTTTCTTCAACAAGATCCCTGGAAGTTTTTCTAATCTTGATAACAAGAATGGACATTGATCCATACATAATTCCCCATAGTCACAAGTACATATTTTGGTAGATACTGTTTTTACAGATTACTGTTTGGGCTGTTAGATAGATTCTATCATAGAAAAACTTCTAGATTGATCCAGTATCAAACATAGTATCGGAGCTCTTCAGAAAAGTAAACATGAGCATGACACAAATGGACAGGGAGAAAACTCTGTCTTGTTTTCAATAGCAAAAAATGTCAAGCCAACATGAGCCAGATCAACCACACTGAGATTGTAGAGTTTGCACATTCCCCCGTGTCTGCATGGGTTTCGTCCGGGTGCTCTGATTTCCTGCTACAGTCCAAAGAACCCTTTTCTAAAGAGTGAGAGGAAAGATTTAAAAGGCACCTAAGGGACATTTTCACGCAGAGGGTGGTGAGTGTATGGAATGAGCTGCCAGAGGAAGTGGTGGAGGCTGGTACAATTACAGCATTTAAAAGGCATCTGGATGGGTATATGAATAGGGAGGATTTAGAGGGATATGGGCCAAATGCTGGCAAATGGGACTAGATTAATTTAGGATATCTGGTTGGCATGAACGAGTTGGACCAAAGAGTCTATTTCCATGCTGTACATTTCTATCGCATAGGTTTATATGGTCAAAAACAGGCCATTCACCCCAACCAATTCAACCACTCAAGGGTCCTCCCATCTTTTTAAATCTGTAACTGTCAGCATAATCATTTCCTTCCTTTTGTCTGTTACGCTTGTCTAGGCTCCCCTTAAAGGCATCTGTTATTGACTTCAACCACTCACTACTGACCTGTCTCTTTAAGGAAAATGTTCTTATACCTCCCAAGCGGAAGGAATTCAAATTCACAAAACTTGAAGCAAATCACAGTTTAACTGCTATTGAAACTTCACTCCTCTCTTTCTGGAAAATATGGGTGAGGGAAAGAAAAAGCAAACCTTCAAATGTTTGTTCAAATGCGATTAATCAGGATTTTATATGAAGTCTGCATCTGAAATGCAGTTTCTATGAGGTACTTGTCTTGAACAAGTGGTTATGTTCAGTTGTCAGTATAATTCGGTTGGTAGTAGTAGTTTCATCTAAATCAAAAGGCTGAGAGTTGCAGTCTCCTCCAATACTCAAAACCATTTCTAGATGTAATGCACTCTGAAGACAGCGTTGCATTATCAGAGGCATTTTGCATCATATGAGGACTGAAAGCAAGACTTTGTATCCACTGAAATTAATGATTTCATTTGAAGAAGAACTGGATAATGTAGTCATTTTTTCTTCAACCAATGCTGAAAAAGAAACTGGTTCTTCATCTCTTTCGCAGTTTGTTGTACCTGTTATGCACAGATTAACTGCCTCACTTACCTTTACTGAAGGCTACAAGGGCTACATATGACTTAGGGAAAATGTAAGAATTGAAAACCATTATGTTAATACAAGTTCTTGCCTTCTGATGCTGCTGTAAATCAAAGGAAGCAAAAAATCTGTCAATGTCATTTTGTCATGTTTTCTTTATTCTAAAACTTTGATGGGTTTATATATATTCACAGAAGTAACTGGAATTACTTATGTTTCCTTTTCCAATACAGTGTTGCCAGCAGAGAAAGAATTCCTTAACGCTGCTAAAAGCAATGATATCAATACTTTGTCAAGATGCTTAAACAAGAAGGTCGAGATTAATATTAAGACTGAAGTAAGTAATACTGCTCATCCTCTACAGATGATCAAAGTTTATGCGAAGATTTGTAGCTCGGGTGCTCGTTGTTGTGGTTCTGTCCGCCGAGCTGGAAGTTTTTGTTGCAATCGTTTCGTCCCCTGGCTAGGTGACATCATCAGTGCTTGGGAGCCTCCTGCTGTAGTAGTTAGTATATTGGGTCCAGGTCGATGTGTTTGTTGATGGAGTTTGTGGATGAATGCCATGCCTCTAGGAATTCCCTGGCTGTTCTCTGAGTGGCTTGCCCTATGATAGTAGTGTTGCCCCAGTCGAATTCATGTTGCTTGTTGTCTGCGTGTGTGGCACATCGACCTGGACCCAATATACCAACCACTACAGCGGACAGCTGAAACTGACAACCGGAAGCGGCAGGGACAGACCACTATAAACACCGGAGGAAACATCAAAGAAGCGCTTTGCAGGAGGCTCCCAAGCACTGATGATGTCGCCTAGCCAGGGGACGAAACGTTTGCAACAAAAACTTCCAGCTTGGCGAACAGAATCTACAGATGGTACATTATCCATTGCAGTAAATTTGCTATTCTTTGATTCTAACATGACTTTAAGATTCTTGACTAGATGTTCATGCCTATGACCATACAGGAACGGAGGCAGAAAGTTAAAATAAAAGACAGGACTCAATTCTCGGATACGAAAGTCGGAGGAGTTGTAGACAGTGAGGAAGGATGTGGCAGGTTACAGCGGGATATAGATAAGCTGCAGAACTGGGCAGAAAGGTGGCAAATGGAGTTCAATGTAGCTAAGTGTGAGGTGATTCACTTTGGTAAGAGTAATAAAAAAATGGGGTACTGGGCTAATGGTCGGATACTTGGTAGTGTGGATGAGCAGAGGGATCTTGGTGTCCATGTACACAAATCTTTGAAAGTTGCCACCCAGGTAAATAGTGCGGTGAAGAAGGCATATGGCGTACGGGCTTTTATTGGTAGAGGAAT
>NW_025211918.1:22426-25000 GCF_004010195.1 Chiloscyllium plagiosum
GTATAGGACAGATGTTAGGGTTAGGTTCTTTACTCAGCGAGTCGTGTGTTCGTGGAATACCCTGCCAGTAGCAGTGGTGGACTCTCCTTCATTATGGGCATTTAAGCGGGCATTGGATAGGCATATGGAGGATAGTGGGCTAGTGTAGGTTAGGTGGGCTTGGATCGGCGCAACATCGAGGGCCGAAGGGCCTGGACTGCGCTGTATTCTTCTATGTTCTATGTTGCTGTCCAGCTCCAGAATAGGAGGGTAGTTATTTTCATGGAACTAGACCAGCTTCTCTTGGACTCATGTTTCACACTCCCTCAGAGGAGTCAGGAACCACAGTCTGAATTCAGGTAATGGTTGAGAGGTAAGGTTGAATGCTTCTATAAATGCACACTCCAAACCAACTTATGGACTCCCACGCCATCCATACCAATTCATGGGCTTCCATACCCATTCAAAATAGATTACAGGGAAGAAAAAAATAATTGTAACATTCACAAAGCTGTCAATCCTCTTTGCAGTTGTGGCGTCAAACTCACTGACATGATCTCTTGTGAAATCTGGGCACAGAGCATTAAAGATGCCTGTACAGCATGGTGTAGTTTTGAAATTAGTTGGCACAAAGATTGGCACTCAATTAGTGATGTAGGAACAGCTAGTCTGGCATCAGCTGCAAGACTAGCAGCAACCATGGTGTGGCTTGTTGCTGTTCTACCAAGGACAGCCAAGCAGCTCATTAGAAGGCCAGGACCTGGAGTGCACATGAAAGTGGCAAACACAGAAAAGGAGCAACTTTAGCCCCAGTGCTAATTGGGCTATCAAACTTCAGTCTTTTACAAATGTAAATCAACTTTCCAATGTGTCAGCAAAGAACCTGTCAGCTGGGACCTCATGTGCACCACGCTGTTTGGATTCATTGAAGTAAAAGTTAAAAATTGCAATTTCTACGGGACAGTCTTCTTGGCGCTTAGTAAGCAAATGAGTTGGCAGAACACATGCTTCCTGTTCCAGACCTCCCATTCACAGACCCTTTGAAAAATTCAGACTGCCTTGTAGGTGTCAGGATTCTGAAATTACATCTGGGGCCATGATTTTGAAATCATGCACATGCTGAGACCTGACTCCACATGCATTGGAAGTATTTCTCATTCTGTGTGTGCTTTCTTTGGATGAATGAGGACTATAATGGCTAGTCTGTGTCTCTTAAGTTGTATTTTGATTTGAAATAAACGTAACATAAAATGGTGGAATGTTGGCAGTTGTATATGTAAGTTCTAATTGCATCGATGTGTTTCACCTAATGATGGGTTGTTATTATTATTATTATATGCTTTCAAAGTGGTATTGGCAGAGTCAGAACTAATCCTCCAAAGAGTAACCCACCCAGACCCATTCCCATACTACTCTACATTTGCCCCTGACTAATGCACCTAACCTACACGTCCCTGAAAACTATGGGCAATTTCGCATGGCCAACTCACCTAACCTGCACACCTTTGGACCGTGGGGGGAAACCCACACAGACACAGGGAGAATGTGCAAACTCCACACAGACAGTCACCTGAGGTTGGAATTGGACCCAGGTCCCTGGCACTGTGAGGCAGCAGTGTTAACCACTAAGCCACCGTGCTGATCACTGATGGAATTTGTTTGGCATTGCACAAGTCATAGAGTTATACAGCATGAAAACAGACCCTTCAGTCCAACTTCACAGAGTCCTGAGCCCAGCAACATTGTGGAGGTGGCAACCCATCCTACTCTCCATCCCCTAATCACAAAACCTGCAAGGCCCAAATGGCTAGCTTTGCTGCCAAAATTATTCCTGAGTTGGGGTACCACCTCTATGTTGATGGTCCTAACAGAACTCCTAAAAGTCCTGTTACCATCTTTGAGCAGAGTTATTTTGCAGCATCCTTGTGACCACTTGTGACCTCAGCTGTGGCTGCCTCTCCTGGTGGAGAGGCTGACAGTTCACGAATGCCAGACCCACCTGGACCACCATCATCATTGTTTCCACCTGCTTTCCTTAACTGGATGGCAAGTAATGAGCGCCCAATTAGGAGCCAAACTCCTGTAAAGTTATGCTTATGAGTGTGATGCTGGGAAACATATTACTCTGGATTTACATATCGTCCTTGCATTAGATCCGAACACCCACCAGAGAAGTTTCATCCAATATGGGCAGGCAGGGGAACATTCACCTACTTACATTACTCAACTGTATTTTTTAGTTGTTAGTAAAGCTCCACTTATATTGAACAACTTAAGGCATATAAGTATATTTCCTTACTTTTACTTGTTTGTGTTTACCTCTTCGTGTGTTTCCCTCTCTCTTTAAGTCTTTTACTGTGAGTTTCTCCAGCTTTTTCTGCCTCAGTACATCATTTTCTGGCCATCCCTTTATCTCCCTTACCTTGTTGTAGCTGAAATTTTTAATAAGTCATTAATGTTTAAGAAAATCTGTATTGAGATCAGAACAGTATAATAGCAAATTGGTGCACTGTCTATACAGTACATATTTTTTTGTGAGATGAATTAATTGTGATTAATTCTACCTCTGTTTCTGAGCAGTTAGGTCGCACCGCC
>NW_025211919.1:0-25000 GCF_004010195.1 Chiloscyllium plagiosum
AAACTCAATCCATTTCAATCCCATAACTTTTCCAGTAGATGACAACAATTTGTACTTGTATTGCACCTTTAAAATAATAAATTATTCCAAGACACTTCATAGGAGCATTGTAAAACAAAGTAAAAATAACATGCAGTACATTATATAGAAGACATCAGGTCAGGTGAACAAAAGCTTAGACAAAGAAATATGTCCTAAATAAACTATTTTTAAAAAAGACAACTCTTCTTGATCATACAGCCTGTTACAGTGCTGAATGAAGAATATTATACTCACTCTCAAGGAAGTTCAATTTACAACCTTCTGTATGAATGCAGACTGCATTAAAGCCTTGGGTGGGTGATGTACTATGCTTCACTGTGTGAGTAGCCAAACAGTTGAGAATGCTGGATTTCCCAGCACCATCTAAACCAAGAACCAGAATCTGCTTTTCTCTGGGCTGACTCTGTTTGAAAAACAAAACAGCCTTTGGAATCAAATAAAAACAAGGCAAATCGATTAAATCACAAGATGTAGTGCATAAAAACTAGCTAAGTAACTTGGGGACAAAGCTTAGAGGAGAGATGATGCTTTAGAAATTGGTTCTTCCATCATCAATATACTTTAGAAATGCAAACCTTAACATACCTACTGTGAAATGCTTTAAATTTATCCCACTTTCATTACTTAAACTTACCATTCCCTTAGAGATAATTAACACTAGATGCTGAGACATGTTATGGATTATTTTGTATCTAACAATGTAGAGATTGTATAAAAGTCTCTGTTCAGCCACACAACAGATTAAGCCAATAAATACAGCAAACATTGCACAGAATTTGTGCTGCAGTTCTATCCTGCACAGCACAGAAAGAAAAAAAAACCTAATGCCATTGTTTGCTTTTCTCCCACTACAAGTTATATTGTGTTTGAATCCATGCCTTACCCCTCCATTTATAAAAGGAAAACAATAAAGAAATTTGAAAATTTTAAAAAGAAAGCACTTTAGGTTCCAAAGTATGAAAAGAAAAATGAATCTGTTTAAAAATAATGAGTTAGGTTGTAAGCCTTTCAACTTTTCTTCTCAGCTTCTCTATAATCAATTTATTGCTGAGGATATTTTCCACCTGCATTTAAGCAAACAAAAAAGGAAAAAAGAAAAAGAAATGTGAGAAAGGAAGTGAAATTACAATTGAAAGAAAATTTTCCTGAAAGCAAGTTAATGTGCTGGGAGCTGTGGAGTTGAAAGATAGACATGAATATTTAAAACAAAGACAGACAACGGAGTTTGAGCTCTGAAAACTGCTATGGTGGTTCATTTCAAAACTGTGTTCCTTCATGCTGAACTAGGCCACAGATTTTCCCCGATTACTTTCAATTTATATAGAATTAAAAATGATGAAAGTACAGAGGTGACCATTTAGCCTATTGTCTAGATTAGAATGGTGCTGGAAAAGCACAGCAGTTCAGGCAGCATTCAAGGAGCAGTAAAATCGACGTTTCGGGCAAAAGCCCTTCAAGCTGTATTCCTGATGAAGGGCTTTTGCCCAAAACATTGATTTTACTGATCCTTGGATGCTGCCTGAAATGCTGTGCTTTTCCAGCACCATTCTAATATAGACTCCGGTTTCCAGCATCTGCAGTCATTATTTTTACCCATTTAGCCTATTGTGTCTATTCCAGCTTTACAAGAGCAATTCAGCTAGACCAACTTCGAATTTCTTCCATTTGGCTGCTTATCTAGTTGCCTTTTGAAAGCCATGATTAAATCTGCCTCCATTACTCTCTCAAACTTTGCATTCCAGAAGCAGTATGCTGTGGAAAGACTTTTTCTCTCATGTGTTCATTGACAAAATAACCAATCGTCTTAAAATTAATGTCATTTGCTTCTTGATCTTCCTGCCAGTGTGAACGATTTTTCTGCTTAGATCCTTCATGACTTTGAGCATTATTCTGTTGAATCTCCTCTCAAGCTTCTCTTCTCTCCTTACTTTTGTACTCTATGCTTCTATTTCTGAAACAGTTTCCCATGTCCTTTTAGCCACTTTATCAATCTGCCCTGTCCCCTTTAACAATGTGTACATGTTCCTGAAGCCCCTTTAAAATTGGACTCTTTATTGTATATAATCCCATTCTTCCAAACAAAATATGCCACTTTACACTTCTCCGCATTAAATTTCAACTGCCACATGTCCACCCATTCCATCAGTCGAAAACCACTTGAATTTTGTCACTGTCCTCCACACAGTTCACAATATTTTCAGGTTTTGATTCATCCGCAAGTTTTGAAATTGTACCCTTTTGCATTCAAGGTGAAAGTGAGTACAGCAGATGCTGGAGATCAGAATCAAGATTAGAGTGGTACTGGAAAAGCACAGCACATCAGGCAGCATCTGAGGAGCAGGAAAATCAATGTTTCAGGCAAAAGCCCTCCATCAGGAATGAGGCTGGCAGCCTCGTGTGTAGAGAGATAAATGGGGGGGGGGGAGAAGACTGCATCGGCGCCACCTTGTGCTCCTATGAGGTTGAACAGTTCATCAACTTCACCAACACTTTCCACCCCGACCTTAAATTCATGTAGACCACCTTTGACATTTCTCTCACTTTCCTGGACCTCTCCTTCTCCATCAACAGTGACCGACTCAACACTGGCATTTTCTACAAACCCACCAACACCCACAGCTACCTGAATTACACCTCCTCCCACAAAAATGCTATCCATTATTCCCAATTACGTCACATCCATCGCATCTGCTCCCAGAAGGACCAGTTCCACCACAGACCACACCAGATGGCCTCCTTCTTTAAAGACCACAATGTCCCCACCCACATGGTTGATGATGCCCTCCAGTGCATCTCATCCACGTCCCGCACCTCCAACATTGAACCCCACCCCTTCAACCGCAACAAGAACAGAGCCCCGCTGTCATAGAGTCATAGCGATGTACAGCACAGAAACAGACTCTCCCCACCCCTATCTGCTTTCCATAAAGACCATACCCTCCATGACTCCCTCATCAGGCCCACGCCCCCTAATAACCCACCCTCTCCTCCTGGCACCTTCCCCTGACCCCGCAGGAATTGCAAAACCTGCGCCCACACCTCCCCCCTCATCTCCATCCAAGGCCACAAAAGGAGCTTACCACATCCAAAGTTTCATCTGTACATCATTTACTGTATCCGTTGTTCCCGATGCGGTCTCCTCTACATTGGGGAGACAGAATGCCTACTTGCAGAGCACTTCAGAGAACATTTCTGGGATACGCGAACCAATCAACCCCATCACCCCGTGGCCAAACACTTCAACTCCCTCTCTGCCAAGGACAAGCAGGTCCTGGGCCTCCTCCATCGCCATTCCCTTACCACTCGACGCCTGGAGGAAGAACATTTCATCTTCCACCTCGGGACCCTTCAACCCCACGGCATCAAGGTAGATTTCACCAGTTTCCTCATTTCCCCTCCTCCCACCTTACCTCAGTTCCAACCTTCCAGCTCAGCACCATCCTCATGACCTGTCCCATCTGACAATCTTCCTTCCAACCTATCCGCTCCAGCCTTTTTTCTGACATATCACCTTTACCCCCATCTATCGCACTCTCAGCTACCTTCCCCCCACCATCTCTCCATTCCGGAGGCTTCCAGCGCCATTCCTGATGAAGGGCTTTTACCCAAAATGTCGATTTTCCTGTTCCCTTTGCACTCAAGTTTATGTAATTGACTGAAATTAAGAAAATAAATGGTGTACAGAGCCCCAATAGGTATGTTCCTCTAGTCCAATAAATAATCATTCATTGCCGTCCTATTTGCTGACAGGCAATTTCATAATTGTTAGCAATTTCCCTTTTCTTCCTTGGTTTAACTTTGTTGGCAAGTCTATTAAGTGTCTTTTTGAAGACCATATGCACCATAGAAAAGTAATTACCCTTGTAAATCCTGTTACTTCATCAATTAGCTTTCAATGCAAAGTTGATCACCATGTCACAAACTACGAGATGGAAGGTGGTCTTTAACAAATTTGTGTTGGTTTGCCTTAATTAATCTAGGCTGAAACTTTATTGCTGGAACAGCACAGCAGGTCAGGCAGCATCTTTCCCTAGATGCTGCCTGACCTGCTGTGCTGTTCCAGCAATAAAGTTTCAGCTTTGATCTCCAGCGTCTGCAGACCTCACTTTCTCCTCCTTAATTAATCTAGACCTGTCTAAAGTGCAGGGCAACCCTCACATTCGCGGTTTCAGTTACCAGTGGCCTGAACATACTATAGGGACCCTTCCAGAACCAGGGACCAGCAGGCTGCCAGGAAGGTAGATTTCCCATTTAAATGAAAGGATACGCTCCTATCCGCGGTTGGTCTTGGAATGTATCCCCAGCAGGTATGGGGGGGTCAACTAGAAAGCTATAGCTTTCCCAGATTTTTATTTCTAAAAACTTCCCCAAAATGGAGGTTAAATTGACCAGCCTTTTTTTTAAAAAAACAAAGATGGAATATTTGTAATTCTTCAATTCTCTAGTAACCTCACCATTGTTGAGGATTCCTAGGGAGACTTCCTCCTGATTTTAAACTACTGTGTGCTCACTATCTATAATAGGTCTAAACTGACAGGGATCAGAAATATACCCAGGAATTGTGATGGAGTAGTATAGGATATTGACTATAAAATACGATCTGTACCTACAAAAGTATCAGGCTGCTGCTTGACTAGCCTGTGGGACAATTGATTAGATTTCCCAACAGTATGGAAACAGGCCCTTCGGCCCAGCAAATCCACACCAACCCTCCGAAGAGTAACCCATCCAGACCCATTTCCTTTTGACTAATGCACCTAACACTACGGGCAATTTAGCATGGCCAATTCACCTGACCTGCACATCTTTGGACTGTGGGAGGAAGCTGGAGCACCCGGAGGAAACCCACGCAGACACAGGAGAATGTGCAAACTCCACACAGACAGTCGCCCAAGGCTGGAATCGAATCTAGGTCTCTAGCGCTATGAGGCAGCAGTGCTAACCACTGAGCCACCATGCCGCCCCTTAAAGAAACGCGGGCTCATCGGGATTTGAACCCACGAGCTCTCGCAAGTCGACATAGTAGAAGATCCAAAGCGAGAATCATACCCCTAGACTAACGAGCCATAAAACCACATAATTCTCCTAAAATAGCTTTCCAGAAGACATTTAAACTATCTTCATTGAAATTCTCCATCGCCTACTTCAATTATTTCCTCAAAACATTAAATCAGGCACAACAGATCCTTTATGAATCTATATTGGCTTTCTCTAATCAGCCCAATATTCTTTAAGTACCCAATCATTCCAACTATAGATTGCAATTTCTTCCCTAGTTCTACAATGCCAACCCACTGCACTCACGTTATCAGAACACTTTCTTTTCAAGACAAATAAATAAATTAAACAGAATGATCGTTTACTCATTTCATAATTTAACTTTGGCATTTTCATCATCCTCTGTAGACAAAATATTACCAGAATAAGAAATATTGATTCAGGAATGAATATGTATTAAATAAATATAAATGATTAACATATATAACCAGCTAAACTGAATGAAGTCTGTAGTTGTCAAACACTAAAACATAATAAGAATACAAGAACTAGGAACAGGAATAGGCAACTCATCTCCGAGCCTGCTCCAACATTTAATGTAATTATGGCTGATCTCCTCTCAATCTGCACTTCAATTTCCTGTCCCCCTCTCCATAATCCTTGGACCCATTACTAAAAAATAAGTCTTTCTTCTGCTTAAAATTATTCAAATGTGCCAGCATCCACTCCATTCTGAGGTAGCAAATTCCATAGATTCCTTTGAGAGAAACAATTTCTCCTCAGCTGTTTTAAATCTGCTACTCTTTATCCCACAACTATGAACTCTCATTCTAGATTGCCCCAAATGAAGAAACATATTTTCTACGTCAACTTTATCAATCCCCTTTAGCATTGTAAGTAACTCAATTAGATCTTCTCTCATTCTTCCAGAGTATTCCAGAGTATAGGCCTCAACTACTCATTGTCTTCATAAGACAAATCCCTCACCTCTGGAATCAATCCAGTGAACATCCTTTGAACTGCCCCTAATACAACATCATCCCTCCTCAAGGAAGGGAGCAAAATTGTACAATACTTCAGGTACAGCATCACTAATACCTTGTATAGAGTTCAGAAACAAATCCCACTTTTATACTCTATTTCATTAACAATAAATTCCATTTGTCTTCCTTATTAAAGTGCTTTACCTGTACATTAATTTTCTGCAACTCATGCACAAGGTCACCCAGATTCTTGGGAACTGAAGCGCTCTCAAATTTCACTACATTTAAGATAATAAGTCTTCCCATTCCTCCAACCAAAATTGATAACTTAAACTTCACTTGCCAGATTTTGGCTTATTCACCTAACTGACTCTAATTTGCAAACATTGTTTAATCAATATTGTTAATTTGTTGTAACTTTCATAGAATCCCGATAGGTGTGGTAGCAGATCATTTAGCCCATTGAGTCCGTACCGACCCCCCGAAGAGCATCCCACCCAGACCCACGCCCTACCCTTTAACCCTGCATATACCTGGACACTATGGGCAATTTACCATGACCAAATCTACCCAACCTGCACATCTATGGACTGTGGGAGGAAATCGGGGAAAACATCAGTGTGCAGTTTGCACACAGTCACTCGAGAGTGGGATTTAACCCGCGTCCCTGGCGCTGTGAAGCAGCAGTGCCGTCTCTCACGACTTAAATACATTCAAAACAAATGCAGTTAAACAATTGTATTCTGAATTTCGGTAAACCAAAACAAGATCATTTATGTAGCCTACACCTCCAAAGGGGTTCATCATTCCTCAGTAGATTACAGCCGGAGATTCTTTAACTCAGTTTCTGTCTGAGCCTGCTAATGCCACCGGAGAAGTGGTTGAGAAGGAGGTCGCTCAGCGAACAATGTCTGTCCCACCTCTTTAATAGGGCACTCCAAAAGCATCTTTCAGTTTAATTCTTTGACCATCTCCTTCAATGAATAATGTCTGCCTTGAGCTACTCTTTGTTACAAACATTTAGTGTTCTCATAATCTGCAAAAATATATGCTACAAATCTCAATCTTAATAGGATTTGATAACAACAGCTACCAGTTCCTGTTTCCTCCTTACGCACGAGATAAGTACACGAACCGAACCAGTTCTCTTTTTACCTCTTGGAGAAAGCTGTACTCTTCCTCAGAATGACGCCTGCTGCTGCTGAAATACTTCCACGAGATGAACATAATGCTACCCAAGATTGCAACTAGAGTCCCTATTGCAGCCCCGATATGCCGCAGGTGTGACATTGCTCCCACGTTGATCGCTGAGTTACCGTGGTAAGGAACGTCCCCTCGCTCTGGATCCTGTCAGCACTTAATTGCCTAAACGTCACGCCGCAAACTCACACCCAGCTCCAGCAGCGCTTTGTTTCTCTTGTGGAAGCAATTTCACTTCAGTTTATAAACATGCATGATAACAACTAGACAGAAGTTGTTATCACGGTTTATCCGCTTATAGTTTGGCTGGCCCCGAATAAATGAAACATCTTCAGATTACAGCAACGAGGTGGACGATTAAAAAAATTTTGTAGTGTGGCAATTCATTATTTTTCATTGTAATTGAACTGTAATTACTGAGGGATAATTATTGTACCTGCTTATAGTCTATTAAGTTTGCAAAAGCCCAATATATTACGTAAAGGAGCTTAAACTCGGAAGCTCAATCTTATCAAGTAAGAGTTATTTGTATCTTAAAACAAAACTAACATTATTTATTTCTGTCCACAGGCTCTACCTATGCAGAACAAGCTTTGAAAAAATCCTACTGTCCAAAGTAAAGTAAGCAAAACTATATTTTGTCAATATTAGTATTGTTAAAATTTGTGAGGAGGCCCAGCCAGTATCTCTGTTCCTATCCTGCAATTAGGTAGAATCTTTTAACTAAATACTCTCATCAAGAAATTGTATTTTATCTATTATTCAGTGAACTAAATAGATTACAGAACAATTGTACTGCAAATGTTTAAATATAAAATGGGATAGTAAGCATATAGAAGAAGGGGGAATTCCTGGGTGCATATAATAATGTTCTTGGTTAGTATGTTTCCAACCAACCAAAGAAGAAGCTAGATTTAATTCTGGGAATGAACTGGAGCAACTGGAACATGATATCATTGAGATTGACATTAAACATTAGATAATTCATTAGATTTAAAATCTTTATGAAAAGAGAAAGATACAGTTAGGAAAAACAGAATTGGAGAAGGGCTACTTTTCTTGTGAAATGAAAAATGATTTGGTTAAGAAGGGTGGAATCAAAACTTTTAGGTAAACATTTTGCAATGGGAGGTTTTCAATGAGGAAAGATTTTAGTTTACATATTAGATATTATCCCGTGAAGGAAGAGCATCCAAAACTGAAACACTGACACAGAAGTTAAAATGAGGCAGGAAAAGGAGACTCGCAAGATTCATAATTAACAGTAAAACAAAAGCATACTGAATATACAAAATATAAGGGAAAGTGAACTAAGCAGGGGGAAAGAGAGTTTAGGAGAATATTGATGAGTAGCAAACATGACGCAATCTAAAGGTCTTTTTACAAACATTAATAGTTAAAGAGCAGTAAATAGAAAGGGCAAACACATCAAAAAGGAAATAGGAGACATAGTTGAATTGCTAAATTAGTTATTTTTGTATCTGCCTTCACTGGAGAGGATTCTGTCAATGTAATAGCACACAGGAAGGCAGTATCTAACAATATTGAATAGGATGAGAAAAAAAAAATTCAAGTTTGACCATCCTCAAAGTAGAAAAAATACTTGGTTCAGATGGAATGGATATAGGCTACTGAGATGATGGAAATTACCTAGATTTTGCATGGCCAAACGCTTTAAATCTTCCCTTGTGTAGAAGTGATACCAAAGTACTAGAGGATTGCAAATGTGCTTCAGTTTTAAAAAGAGACCAGGGATAAACCTGGCAACTATGACTCAGTCATTCTAACAGCAGTGGTGGAAACATGTCATCTCAGACAAAATTGACTGGAACTATGGAAAAATAGCACAGATTTATTGAAAGCAAATCACGTTGGACTCACATCATGGGCTATTAACTGATTAAGTCCTTGAGGTAATGTTGAGGATTGATCAGTGAGGTCGTTACATACATGGAGTTTCAAAGAGTTTTGGCAAATTAGAGTAGATTTTATAGAATCCCTACAGTGCAGAAAGATGTCATTTAGCCCATCAAGTATGCACCAACCCTCTGAACACCCACTCAATCCCCAAAACTCTACATGGGCTTTTGCACACTGTGGACAATTTATCATGGTCAATCCACCTAATCTACACATATTTGGACTGCAGGAGGAAACTGGAGCAAACTGACACTAAGGGAGAATGTGCAAACTCCACATGGCCAGTTGCCCAAGGCTGGAATCAAACCTGGGTCCCTGGCGCTATGAGGCAGCAGTACTAATCACTGTGCCACCATGCTGCCCCAAATACCGTATAATTTCTTAGCAAGATTAAAGGTCATAGGACTAAAGAAAAAGTAGTGTCATAGATACAAAATTGGTTACAGGATAGAAAGTCGAGTAGTGGCTTTTTTAATGTAATTCTGGAGGGAAGAATATGTTGGTATTCTTCAGGGGTTGGTATGACTGCTGCTTGCTTTATTTATTCATTTATTTATTTATTTATTTATCATCCAGATACACAGTGAATAATTTCAAAATGTGCAAATAATGTGAAATTCAGAAATGTACTAAACAATAAGGAGGATTGTAATAGATGCTGATGAGCATAGACTGGTGAATTGGGAAAGCCCATGGTGAAATTTAACACGGGAAACTATTAAATTATACATATGCTAGAATGAAGAGAGGCAATATGACCAAACTGTACAATTTTAAAGACAATGGAGAGAAAAGTGTCTGGAATCCTTGAGTTTACTAATAGAGGAAGAGAGTGGAAAATCAAGGCATTATATTAAAACAGTATTACAACATTGGTTAGGCTTCAGCTGAGGTTCCGTTTTGGATATCATACTCTGAGGAAGAATATCAATGCCTTGAAATTATAAAGGAGAGTTTTACTTAAATCTGACAAAAGAGGAGGGATTTCAGTTCATTATATTAAAAAGAAATTTAGTGAATACTTGAAAATATTTAGAGACAAATTATAATTGGTCTGACTTCAGTGATATATTATTACAATCTATCAGTCCATTATTCTATGGTTTTGTTTTAGTCTGATAAAGCATTCCTTTTAACTAATTCAGATTTAAAAAATATTCACATTTTGTTAAGAGATGTATTCTTCCAGTAGGTCTAAAATGAATGATTTTCTTTTTATTCCTTTTGTATGTTTATTTCAAATTGATTTTTTCAAAACCTAGTAGCAAATTCCCTCCACTACACTCAGCCCTCTTTATCTGCTGATAGGCTACCCACAGATTCTCCTTTTTAGCTGCCTGAACTCGGTCTGAGACCTCCTGTTTTTTTTTCTGCCCCCATTGTTTAATCTGATCTGTCTCAGTAAACATCGCAGTCTGAATGGTATCTTTTATTTTGTTGTTTGTGGAAAGTCCATGCCCCCTATCTGTTGTGGATTAGGAGGACTGAGTGTATTTTCTAAATGCATGCATGCTGAATAAATCTGAAATCTCAACTTTAAATTAGTTTACTAAAAAGGTTGGAGAAAGTAATACTTTATTTTTAAAAAATAATTGTGTTAATTTGAAGTCACTTTCTCTTTGTGTCTCTATCTTTGTACATTATTTCCCCAGTCATGCTCTTGGGCTTTCAGCAATATATTTGGTTCCACAAGCAACTAATGAGATTTCCTGAACCATCCATAAAACACAGATCTAGACACATATGAAATATCATGTGAAACTGTCTACATGTGAGAAATGAAATTGTTGAAGATCAGATTTTGCATATGTACATGGATTTTAGAAGTATTTTAATGGATGTTGATTTGGATTAGTTCTATTTCTGTATTACTGCAGAAAATGTTGTGCATTCAGTATCATGATAATATCTTGTAATAAGGTAGACAAGATCCAGAAATATCCAGTCATAGCATGGTTGTTGCTACCAACAGCGAATTCGACTCCAACCATCTTGCTCAGTAAAACTCTTTTTAATTGGGCCTTCAAGGAAGGTAAGAAAGGCGTTAGTGTTGGTCAATTTAGTAAATGCTGCTTCCTAATTCTCAGTGATTTCTGTAAAGTGGAAATGTTTGTACTGGTCCCTGTGTAGGGGAAGGACTGGGTGTAAATTGTGAATAACAAACGTTATATGCTGTATACGTATATGTATGTATGTGTGTGTGTATTTTATAACACAGACATACACAAATACACTTCCTTCATGTCCTTCATTCTAATAATTTGGACTGCAAATTCTTCTGGACACATACATGTACCTGAAATGTCAGTAGTATGGATTCTCTTGATGATTGTGAGTATCTCATTTAATAATATGCAAATGTGAAAAATGATAGGAGGGCCAGCTGGTTCGTTGAGCCTATTCTATCCTGGCATGGTGTCAACATCAAACCCTACAGAATGATGTAATCACCTGCAAGAGGAGAAAAAGCTAGGAATAGCTCTAGACTATTCTTCTCTAACACTGGAAGATGATCAAGCATTTTCAATAGGCCAAAGTAGCTGTCTGACAAAC
Organism: Chiloscyllium plagiosum; assembly: GCF_004010195.1. Lineage (NCBI taxonomy): Eukaryota > Metazoa > Chordata > Chondrichthyes > Orectolobiformes > Hemiscylliidae > Chiloscyllium > Chiloscyllium plagiosum. Next base: position 11,697 of record NW_025211919.1, read on the forward strand.
TTCCCCAAAATTAACCTGTCTTTTAGAAGACAGAGGGGATCTGATTGAAACATATAAGATATTATTAAAGGGTTGGACACTCTGGAGGCAGGAAACATGTTTCCGCTGAAGGGTGTTTCCGCAGAGGACACAGCTTAAAAATACGGGGTAGACCATTTAGGACCGAGATGAGGAGAAACTCCTTCACTCAGAGAGTGGTGGCTATGTGGAATGCTCTGCCCCAGAGGGCAGTGGAGGCCCAGTCTCTGGATTCATTTAAGAAAGAGTTGGATAGTGGAATCAAGGGTTATGGAGATAAGGCAGGAACAGGATACTGATTGATCATATTGAATGGTGGTGCAGGCTCGAAGGGCAGAATGACCTACCTCTGCACCTATTGTCTATTTTCTGTAGAGATAATTTGTACCTTGGAAACTCATCCAGCTTCCTTTGAACACTAAAATTGAATCTGCACATGCCACCAACTGTCTGTGAAATAAAAATCTCCTGGCAGCTAAAACAGTTCTGTCTCTTCGTAACTTATAGGTTTTTTCCTTGGTCCTCCCTAATCTATTTGGTTAAGATAGTCTATCCACTCAGACTGAAACTCATACTTTGATATTTTGTATCATTAAGCTATATCTCTTCAAGTTCTGCTTTTCCAAAGTAAAAAGTATTAGCTTTCTAAGCTGGCACCAATATCTAAAGATGCTTAAACTAGATATCAGTTCAATAGCTATTCTCTAACTTTTTTTTTCACATTTTGAATATGCCCCCACTTATTAGGAAACTAAAACTAGAGACAAATTTAATTTAGATAGACTGGGTCATGCATATGGTTCTATCATGAATGTTTAAATCCTGACAGGCTATTCACTTCTACATTATTCTCTTTCAATTGATCAGGGGCTAGAAACAAAACAGACAAATAAAGCTAGATGTTTTCAGCATGAGAATTTACTATCATTCACATTCCAATGACCAGCCCAAAATTGATATGATGTTAAATGATAACGACAGAGGACTTGAAGTCTGAGGAACCATAGCAACCTGCTGATAAGGCATGCAGCTTTTATGTTAACTAAGGAAAGGCGTCCCTTTGGCAGTCAAGAAGCTGCAGTTTTACACACATGGGAGAAAAGAGATCAGGTCCCTGTATTGAGGATTGAGTGGCTTGGACCAGCATCGTATGTGGCCTCAGTGCTGTCTTTATGTTTATTACATTTTGAGTTGACACATTTTAATCAACCCAACAATAGCAATGTCCTCAATTCTAAAAATAACCACCCATGCGATCTAGCAATCTCTTCCACCTAATCCAGCAGTGCAATCCAGACAGTCCACGCATTGAAGGAGCAATTATATTGTTTGCTCAAGATCTTTACAAAAGTCTTCCAGAACACTTGGGTTCAATTAAAAATTGTCACTGCAATGACAGCCCTATAAATGCTGTCACAGTCCTCAATTCCAGTTCCATCCAGTACCATACAATATCACAAAATCTGATAGCTCTGCAGATGACTCTGCAGTTCAGAAGGGCACATCAGTAGTGCGATTTTTGGCTTAACTAGGGATAGGAGTTTGATCAGGTGCTCTGCAGCCCTCTTATGTTAATATTGTCTTCAGCAACTGTACTGTGTCCCAATTTATCTGTTGCTTTTATCAATATTTCACACCATTGCTTCACATTTTGAACTTAACCTTTCTTGCTCATTTTGGTCCTACCTCAGTTATTTTATAGTGGAGGGTTGCTTTTCAGACTGGAGGCCTGTGTCCAGTGGTGTGCCACAAGGATCAGTGCTGGGTTCACTGCTTTTCGTCATTTATTAAATGATTTGGATGTGAACATAGGAGCTATAGTTAGAAGTCTGCAGATTATTCCAAAATTGGAGGTGTACCGAACAGTGAAGGTTACTTCAGAGTACAACAAGACCTTGATCAGATGGGCTGAGGAATGGCAAATGGAGTTTAATTTAGATAAATGTGACGTGCTGCATTTTGTAAAGGAAAATCAGGGTAGGACTTAATGGGAGAAAGTGAGGAATGCAGACGCTAGTGATCAGAGTTGAAGAGTGTGGTGCTGGAAGAGCACAGCCAGTCAGGCAGCATCTGAGGAGTTCAAAACCCAACCTCAAATTCACCTGGATTGAACAGTTCATCAACTTTACCAACACCTTCCACCCCAACCTCAAATTCACTTGGACTCGCCCTCAACAACTTCTTTCCAATCATCCCACTTCCTTCACACCAAAGGGGTAGTTGTGAGCACCTGCATGGGACCCAGCTATGCCTACCTATTTGTCAGATCTGTGGAACAGTCCATCTTCTGCAGTTACACCTGTCATACCCCCCCCCCCACCTGTTCCTCCGCTACATTGATGACAGTATTGGCTCAACCTTGTGCTCCCATGAGGAGGTTGAACAGTTCATCAACTTTACCAACACCTTCCCTTCCCTTCCTGGACCTCTCCATCACCATCTTTTGGCAATTAACTAACCACAGACATTTAATACAAGACCACCGACTCCCACAGCTATCTAGACTACACCACCTCCCACACTATGTCCTGTTAAAAACTCCATCCCTTCTTCCCCATTCCTCTGCCTCCAACACACCTGTCCCAGGATGACCAATTCCACCTCAAAGTCCCAAATGGCCTCCTTCCTCCATTATCGTAACTTCCCTTCCCACGTGGTTGATTATGTCCTTCAGCGTATCTCCTCCACTTCATGTACCAAGGCCTTTGAACATCACCCTCCCAACACAACAAGGACAAAACCCCTCTGGTCCTCACCTTCCACCCACCAATTTCTGCATACATCGCATCATCTTCTGCCACCTCCAAACTGACCCCACCATCAAAGATATATTTCCCTCCCCACTCTTATCAGCATTCCGGAAAGACCATTCCCTCCACAACTGCCTCGTCAGGTCCATGCTCCCACCTGCCCACGCCCCACTCCTGGTACATTTCCCTGCCACTGCAGGAAGTGTAAAACCTGTGCCCACACCAGTCCCCTCACATCTGTCCAAGGCCCCAAGGGATCCTTCCACATCCATCAGACATTTATCTGTATCTCTACCAATGTCATCTACTGTGTCTGTTGCACCTGATGTAGTCTCCTCTACATCAGAGAGACAGGACGCCTTCTTGCAGATCGTTTCAGAGAGCATCTCTGGGACTCCCCCTCCTACTCTGTCAAGAACATGCAGGTCCAGGGTCTCCTCCACCACCAAACTGTTGCCATCCGACGCCTGGAGGAAGAACGCCTCATTTTCCGCCTTGGGACCCCGCAACCACACAGGATAAATGTGGATTTCGGTAGCTTCCTCATTCCCCCCCCCCCCATCATCCCAGTTCCAAGCCTCTAACTCGGCACCATCATCCAGACCTGTCCATCACTCCCCCCTCTGACCTATCACCTTCTCCCTTGCCTTCATCCACCTATCACTTTCTCAGCTACCTCCCCATCCCCCAATTTATCTCTCAGCTCCGTCCCACAAGCCTCATTCCTGATGAAGAGCTTATGCCCGAAACATTGATTCTCCTCCTCCTCGGATGCTGCCTGACCTGCTGTGCTTTTCCAGCAACACACTCTCGACTCTGATCTCCAACATCTGCAGTCCTCACTTTCTCTTAGCATCCGGGGAGGATGAGAGTTGACGTTATGAGCATAAGCACTTCATCAGAAATCCTGATGAAGACCTTATGCATGAAACATCGACTTTCCTGGTCCTCGGATGCTGCCTGACCGGATTTGCTTCTCCAGCACCACATTCTTCAACTTATACAATTAATGGTAAAGTCCTGGGGAGTGTTGCTAAACAAAGAGACCTTGGAGTGCAGGTTCTTAGTTCCTTTGAAAGTGGAGCCTCAGGTAGACAGGATAGTGAAGAAGGCATTTAGTATACTTTCCTTTATTGGCCAGAGCATTAAGTACAGAAGTTGGGAGGTGTACAGGACTTGGTTAGGCCACTTTTGGAATATTGAGTGCAATTCTGTCTCCTTCATGTCGGAAGTATGTTGTGAAACTTGAAAGGGTTCAGAAAAGACTTACAAGGATGTTGCTAGTGTTGGAGGGTTTGAGCTACAGGGAGAGGCTGAATAGGCTGGGGCTGTTTTCCCTGGAGCATCGGAAGCTGAGGGGTAACATTAGAGGTTTATAAAATCATAGAGGGGCATGGATAGGGTAAATGGACAAGAACTTAGAACATTATAGCACAGTACAGGCCCTTCGGCCTCGATGGCTTCACAGGTCAGCGCAACAATCTGAAGCTCACATAACCTATACTATTCCATTATCATCCATATGTTTATCCAATGACCACTTAAATGCCCTTAAAGTTGGCGAGCCTACTAGTGTTGCAGGCAGGGCATTCCACGTCCTTTCTACTCTGAGTAAAGAACCTATATCAGACAGCTATCCTATAGCTATCACCCTTCAATTTAAAGCTACGTCCCCTTCTGCGAGGCATCACCACCCGAGGGAAAAGGCTCTCACTGTCCACCCTATCTAATCCTCTGATCTTGTATGTGTCTATTATGTCAACTCTCAACCTCCTCCTCTGTAATGAAAACAGCCTCAAGTCCCTCAGCCTTTTCTCATAAGACCTTCCCTCCAAACCAGGCAACATCCTGGTAAATCTCCTCTGCACCTCTTCCAGTGCTTTCACATCCTTCCTATAATGTGGCCGCAGCAGAGTTTTGTACAGCTGCAACATGACGTCATGGCTCCGAAATTCAATCCCTCTACCAACAAAAGCCAACACACTGTACACCTTCTTTTCAATGAAATGAGCTGCCAGAGGAAGTGGTGGAGGCTGGTACAATTACAACATTTTAAAAGGCGTCTGGATGGGTACATGAATTGGAAGGCTTTAGAGGGATATGGGCCAAGTGCTGGCAAATGGAACTAGATTCATTTAGGATATCTGGTCGGCATGAATGAGTTGGGTCGATGGGTCTGTTTCCATGTTGAACATCTCTATGATTCAGTCCCAAAATATTTCAGGGCTTTACATATGATCTTTACATATTACCTGTCTTTTTTTTTAATACTGATCTCCAGTTTTTAAAAGAAGTTCATATCTAGTAATTCCATGAACTGACTTTCATGGAAATAGTAAACATACTTGGCCCACATATGTACATATCTTCACTGTAAACTTTATTCTCTATCGACTGACCCCATTCCTCTCTATAGAAACTGAGAATGAACTACACCACTTGTAACTTTGGCATCCAATTTGACCTTGAGATGAATTTCCAGGTCATTTCAGTACCAGTATTGCATCTGTCACATCACCTGTCTCTAACTTTGCTATAACCTGCCTGCTGCTGAAAACTTCACTCAAACCTTTGCTACATCTAGACTGAACTATTTCAATAACATACTGGTAAACTTACCGTTTTTAAAAAATTTATGCTCGTACAAAATAAGTAGTTGCCTGTATTCTGACTCATACCATGTCCCATTCAGTGTACTCACTGACCCTTGTTTATTCACAGTTCAGTGATGCCTCAATTTTAAGATAATCATTTCCATTTTTTTATAACTATCTATGCCATTGTCCTCTTTATTTCTGTAACCTCCTCCAGTCCTACATTCTGAAATGTTAGGTTTATTAGGATGGTATTGGAATTGTTCCAAAATGGCCATCCTAAGGGGTCCTATTTGACTTGCCAAGCCATTGTTTAAAATGCAGGTCAGTATAGCTGCAAGCTTCAACAAGGAGCTACTCCTTCAATCAGAGGACATTTCTCTTCCCAAATGCAGGACAGTAACATAATGATTGAAACAGTAGTAAGCAGTGCATTGTGAGGGGCTTTTCACACAGCTTGAGGCCTGGAGCCATGGTGGTGAATCTATGGGATGGAGAAGGGAGAGTTTTAGGAATACATTCGTTTGGGATGGAGGGCTGTGACAGTCAAGGTTGGAGGGAAAGGAAATGTGATTCAGGCCATCGGGAGGTAGACTGAGAAGTCACCAGGAGCAGTGGGTACAGTGACATCCAGCCTGGAGTGTTCTTGTTCAGAGTGGTAACACAAAATTGATGCAAGTGAGAATAAGAGTTTTAAATGTTAAAGGTTAATCATGTGTAAAGATCTAGAACTGATGCCTGAAATTTAGTATTTTACTCAGTTACTGTTTTAAGTTGAAAGCTCTTAGTCTTGGTGGCAGGATTAGGCAAGTAGTGGGCGGCACAGTGGTTAGCACTGCTGCCTCACAGCGCCGGAGACCCGGGTTCAATTCCCGCCTCAGGCGACTGACTGTGTGGAGTTTGCACGTTCTCCCCGTGTCTGCATGGGTTTCCTCCCACAGTCCAAAGATGTGCAGGTCAGGTGAATTGGCCATGCTAAATTGCCCGTAGTGTTAGGTAAGGGGTAAATGTAGGGGTATGGGTGGGTTGCGCTTCGGCGGGTCGGTGTGGACTTGTTGGGCCGAAGGGCCTGTTTCCACACTGTAATTAATGTAATCTAATCTAATCTAAAGTAAAGCAAGGCCTCTGCTGCCGAACTGGTGAGATCAACCACTAAGTATCTACCTGATTTTTATGTGGCAACTGGTGAGCAGAGTGACCAGAGTCTCAGTAGTATGGTATGATAGTTTAAGGGCTTTGAGGAGTTCAGTGTGAAGAAGAGGGTGGAGCTGCTCTTTTCCCCTTTCTCGATCTTCAGCATCAAGTAAAAAAGTTGCACAAAACGAATGAGTTTTGAAAACATTCAAGGGTCACATTTCACGAAAAACAAAAGCTCACCAAGTGGGGTCTGAAGCAGCATGGGATGATTAGCCCTGGTAAGTAAAGTCTAGGTCAGTATTTCTACTGTGCAATCTTTGAAGTAAAAATTGGCCTTCAGTTGAAATGGAGTTGAAAGTATGAAATGCATGTCTTGAAATATGGTGGAGGCAGGGTCAATTAAAGCATTCAAGTGGGCATTGGATGATTATTTAGAAACGATGTGCAGGAATACGGGGAAAACCCAGGAAACTGGAACTCGGTAACAGAACCAGTATAGCACAATGGGCTGAATGGCCTCCTTCTGTGTTCTAACAATTCTCTGAAGTATAAGGATAAGATCAGGACCCTGTTATAAATGTTCTGGAACAGTCCCATGCAAATATTTTGTGCAATCTTCTCCTGCTTACCTCTAAGCCACAGCTGAATACTGCCAGTCTTCCAGCATGGTGAAGCTACTGAGAGTTAATCCCCTGGTCGAGATTGGTCAATCCAGGCCTTAACACTTTGAGAACAGTGCAAACATGCAGGTGTGGGCCACAAGTGTGGTGGTGTGCCTCTATCTGTGAGAGAGGATCAGTTTTTTGAGAAAATGTCACTGGATCCAAAATGTAAACTCTGCTTTCTCTTTTTTTTTGGCTAGTGCCATATTCAACTCGGAGACAGGCTGATGAATCCATCGCCATTTCTTATTGTTTAGTGCAATGGCTTTTGTTTTTAAAGTAACAGTTAAGAAAAGAGACTGGACTATTCAAATTTCTGACAGTTCTGCAGCAGAGTTCTAAATCAGCAGAAAGTCTGCTGACAAGGCTTGTGCTGATGTTGTCTGATGGCTGAGCGCCAGGTCTCAGATACCTCCACCTATTTCCCTGGACCAATACCCCACCACGGAACGTGAGGCCATTGTGTCGACTACGGCCACTAATCTCATTTTATCTGGTGTTCTTCCTCCACACCACAGCACTGCCTCCAGCCTGGTGGTCTCCCAACCCGGACAGCTTGCTTCTACCTCCTTTCCAAAGTCCACAAAAAGGACTGCCTGGGCAGACCCACTATTTCTGCCTGCTCCTGCACCACAGAACTCATCTGTTCCTACCTTGATTTTTTTTTTTCTGCCCTTCTACAATCCTTTCCCACTTGCATCAGAGGAATTTCAGATGTATTATGTCTGTTTTAGAATTTTCACTTTGTGGGCTCCAGCTGCCACCTCTTTACCACGGATGTGCAAACCCTGTACATGTCCATCCTCATCAGGAGAGTCTTCGCTCTCCTCCTCTTCCTTGTAAAAAGACCGGAACCGTCCCCATCCACGACCACTCTCCTCTGCCTGACAGAGCTTATCCTTACCCTGAACAACACTTTTTTTAAAAAAAAAAAAATTCTCTCACTTTGTTCACCAGTTATAAGAAAGTGAGGACTGCAGATGCTGAAGATCAGTCAAGAGTGTGGTGCTGTAAAAGCACAGCTGGTTGGGCAGAATCAGCATCATTCCTGATGAAGGGTTTATGCCCGATATGTTGATTTGCCTGCTCCTCGGATGCTGCCTGACCAACTGTGCTTTCCCAACACTACACTCTCGACACTGGGCCCTAGTTATGCCTGTCTTAGTTGGGCACGTAGAACATTCCTTGTTTCAGTGCCATTCTGGCCCCCATCCACAACTCTGTTTCCAGTATATCGATGATACTATCAATGCTGCTTCCTTCTTTCATCTGGAATCAGAAAAGTTTATCAATTTTATTTCCAATTTCCATCCCTTTTCTCTCTCTTTCACGTGGTTCATCTCTGACTCCTCTGTTCCCTTCCTCAACATCTGTTTCTATTTCTGGGGATAGGCTAGCCACCAGTATTCACTACAAACCAACCGACTCTCCTAGTTACCTTAACTATACATGCTCTCACCCTGTTTTTTGTAAAGATTCTATTCCATTCTCATAATTCCTCCATCTCCATCACATCCGCTCTATTTGTTTTAAAATAGTGATGGAAAAGGATGGACCAGATCTAAAATTGCAAGTTCTAAATTGGAGGACTGAGGTAAGAACTTTCAAAAATTGATTGGGGGTGGATGTTTGCAGGTAAAGAGAGTCTGAAATATGAGGCCTTCAAAAATGAGGTAACGAGAGTCCAGAGAAAGTATGTTCCTGTTAGGGTGAAGGGCAAGGCTGGTAGGTGTAGGAAATGCAGGGTGACTACAGAAATTGAAGTTTGGTCAAGGAAAAAGGAAACATACATCTGGTATAGACAGCAGAGATTGAGTGAATCCCTAGAAGAGTATAATAGGACATTAGGAGTATTCTCGAGAGGGCAAAAAGGGAACATGAGATAGCTTTGGTAAATAGGGTTAAGGAGAATCCAAAGGAATTCTACAAATACATTAAGGACAAAGGCTAACTAGAGAGAGAATAGGGCCCCTTAAAGATCAGCAAGGCCACCTAGGTGTGGAACTGCACGAGATGGGGAAATACCAAATGAGTACTTTGATTAAATTCCTGAGTACTTTGCATTAGTGTTTATTGTGGAGAAGGATATGGAGGATAGAGAATGTGGGGAAATAAATAGTAACATCTTGAAAAATGCCCATATTACAGATGAGGAGTTGTTGGATATCTTAAAATGCATAAAGGTGGATAAATCTCCATGACCTAATCGGGTGTACCCTAGAACTTTGTAGGAAGTGAGTGAAGTGATTGCTGGGCCCCTTGCTGAGATATTCTGGTCCTCCTATAGGGAGAATGTAGTGAAACTTGAAAGGTTTCAGAAAAGATTTACAAGGATATTACCAGGATTAGAAGGTTTGTGGTATACGGAGAGGCTGAATAGGTTAGGGCTATTTTCCCTGGTGCTGAGCAGTGACCTCATAGAGTTTATACAATCATGAGGGGCATGGATAGACTAAATAGACAAAGTCTTTTTCCTGGCACAGGGGAATCCAAAGCTAGAGGGTGTAGGTTTAAGGTGAGAGAGAAATGATTTGAGAGACCTAGGGGCAATTTTTCACACAGAAGGTGGTGCATGTATGGAATGAGCTGCCAGAGGAAGTGTTAGAGACTGGTACGGTTACAACATTTCAAAGGCATCTGGATGGGTAAATGAATAGGAAGGGTTTAAGAGGGATATGGGCCAAATGCTGGCAAATGGGACTTTATTAATTTAGGATATCTGGTCTTCATGGATGGGTTGGACTGAAGGGTCTTTTTCCATGCTGGACATATCTATGATGATGTCAACTACAACAAAGGGGCCTCCAAAATGTCTACCTTCCTCCTCAACTGAGGATTCCCCAGCATGTAGTTGATCTGACCCTCCTCTGTGTCTGATCCATCTGCCGCACTTCGGCCCTCACTCCCTCTCTTCTCCCCCCAGCAGTGATAGGGACCTATTTGTCCTTGCTTACCATCCCACCAGTATCCAGTCTGAGGATCACCCTTTCCTGCCACTCCAGTAGGATGCCACCACCAGAGGCCACCTTCACCTCCCTTGTCAGCCTTCCGCAAGGACTGTTCCCTCCAGGACACCCTGGTCTACTTGTCCTTCACTCCCAAAAACCCCCATTCCTACCCCACCCAGCCAAGATCATGGCATTTCTTCAGCAACTGCAGAACCTGACTGTTTACTTCTTTCCTCAGTATCCAAGGGTCCAAACACACCTTCCAGGTGAAGCTGGATACTGCCCATAAAATAGACCCCGAGTTTCTAGTTGCATGCCACTTTAACACACCACCTTGTCCGCTAGCCAACATATCTATCTCCGGCTTATAGCAGTGTTCCAGTGAAGCTCAGCACAAGCTGGAGGACCAGCACCTCACTTACTGCCTTTTGGGATTCTACAGCCTTCTGGGCTCAATACAGAGTTCAACAATTTTGTGGCTTGAGGCACCTTTTCCCATATCTTTCTCCCAACCCTCACACACCAGGTCGTATTAGCACATGGTCTGTTGTTACACATAACACATTGTTAGCCACTAATACTCCGTTATTAGTTATTCATTCTCCTCGGCTGACCATTATACCAGTTGGACAGTCACAGGAGTGGATAGAGTCATAGAGATGTACAGTAGGGAAACAGACCCTTCGATCCAACTCATCCATGCTGGCCAGATATCCCAACCCAATCTAGACCCACCTGCCAGCATCCGGCCCATATCCCTCCGAACCCTTCCTATTCATATGCCTTTTAAATGTTGCAATTGTACTAGTCTCCACCACTTCCTCTGGCAGCTCATTCCATACATGTACCACCCTCTGCATTAAATATTTGTCCCTTAAGTCTCTTTTATATCTTTCCCCTCTCACTGTAAACCTATCTTCTCTAGTTCTGGACTCCCCACTCCAGGAAAGAGACTTTGTAAATCTATCCTATCCATGCCCCTCATGATTTTATAAACCTCCATAATATCACCCCTCAGCCTCTGATGCTCCAGGGGAAACAGCCCCAGCCTGTTCAACCTCTCCCTATAGCTCAAATCCCGTAACCCTGGTAACATCCTTGTAAATCTTTTCTGAACCCTTTCAAGTTTCACAACATCCTTCCGATTTCCCAAACTGCGGCACCTCGCATTTATCTGAATTAAACTCCATCTGCCACTTCTCAGCCCATTGGCCCATCTGGTCCAGATCCTGTTGTAATCTGAGGTAACCCTCTTCACAGTCCACTACACCTCCAATTTTGGTGTCATCTGCAAACTGTTCTTCTCTATCTCCACCTATCGTTCACTCCTTACACCCACTTTATTATATTAAAAAAATCTTTTTCCCTGCTGCCATCAGTTCTAAGCATGTGATGGACCCGAAACATTACTCTCCACAGATGCTGCTACCAGACCTTCGGAGCCTTTCCAGTATTTTCTGTTTTTCCTCCAAATGAGGAGACGCGTGCTCCGAATGACGTCAAGTGTTTTCCATTGTAGTCGGGAGGCTGGAGCCCAGCTCCCCTTCTGATTGGATGGTCTGGCGCTCGAGGTAGCGGTGCGTCACAGCCCGGGGTGATGCTGGAGGCGGAGGGGGGGGGGGAGGAGGATGGCGTCACAGTATAAAAGGCGCTGCGCCGTATAATCGAGCTGGAAGTTGTTTTTCAATCGTTCGGGAAGAATCTGGGTGGTGGCGCGCGCACACACACCCACTCGGCAACGCAAACCCTCTTGCACTCTCATCCCGAATACCCCACCCATTCATGTGAACTGGTCTGGACCTGAAAGCTGCACGATGTTTCAGTGTAAGAGGCTGAAGGCCTGGGGCGGCCTGTGCCCCGCGCTGCTGTTACTGCGGTAGGTGTTCCCCCCTTTCACACAGCGGAGTGTGTATGTGTCATCACTCGGGGACGTGAGCATCATGTCTTAGTCAGTGCAGGGCAGAGGGGCGCACTGCGGCGTCAACTGCTGCAGGATGGTGTCTGATCCCTTTTCCAAAAGCTTTTATTTTGTTTTAACAGGTGAAGCGATCCAAACACTTGCTTGTGTGTTACCCCCGGAGTGGCCAGTGGTCAAACCGCTCTGATGGCTTCGAATGAACATAACGTTCCTGGTAATTTAGACTCGTTTCTCCTGCTGCGTTTTCTTCCCTTTTAAAGGCACAGCAGACCTTTTCTGAATTTCATCCATTTGCTGTGGCGGGTTGATTGCGTTTTAAGATGGAGTTTTTAAGTCAATGTAAATTATATCGTGCGCCGAATTTAATAGTCTAAATTGTTTATAACAGCACAACTTGAAATTTTACTTTTAAGTGCACCTGAACCTGGCGTTATTATCGACGACTGAATGTTGCTGTGGCAATTAACACGAGGAATGTGATCTAATTTAAATTAAATGTACTGACCATGCCTTTTGCAGCTATCGAGCATCCTTCGAGCTTACTGGGAAAGCTGTCCCTACCCATTGGGATGCACCGTAGGGCATTCAGTTATGATGACGCCTTGGAAGATTTATCGCCAATGACACCCCCTCCTCCTGATATGGGAAGCAATATATTGTGGAAACAGCCTGTTATTCCAGAGCGGAAATATCAACAATTATCTATGGTATACGTTTTATTTATAATCATTTGAACCATTGCAGTAATATTGAAATGCCTTTATTTCTTTACAAATTGAGTTTTCTCTTGTGTAATTTTAAGATTGCTGATTTCTGTGTAGGCTGCCTGATGAAATATTTTTCCACAGAAGACTCGTCAGTTTTTTTTTCTAGATTTTGACTCTAGTTTGCAGTGATCTTTTCTTTTTTTTTATTCTATGAACTGTCTATTGACACCACTATCAGTCAATGTATTGGAAGCAGGGTGGCTGGCAGGACTTGGCAGTATTTACTCAGTAAACAAGAGCAAGCAAAGTTTGTTTAAAAGCAATTTCTACTGACTAGCAGCAATTGGAACATAACTTCTCCCAATAAAATCAGGGTGAGTTCTCCAACAGAATACAACATATAATTACATCTCATATACTTTCAGTTGTCAGGTGAGATTTGATATTTTCCTGATCTTGTCCCTTACGGCATAAATCTTGCTGCAGTGTCTGGTTTTCATGAATAGTAGCACAAACTGGATGTTGTATAGGGCCCCAATGTTTGTGGCTAAGATGACTCCTCTCCACAGC
>NW_025211920.1:0-25000 GCF_004010195.1 Chiloscyllium plagiosum
ATTAAGCAAAACTAATTTAAAGTCACATCTCTTTGTGAATTTTTAACATTCCTCCATTCGCCATCTTCACTTTTTTAAAAATGAAAAAAGTCAAAATATATTGCATGACCAAAGGACTTTTAAATTCAGTATCAATCTCCTAGAATTAGGATCAAACCTTTTCCAGAGGCATTACCATAAAACTCAAACAGTCAATGTTGGTCTGGACCAAGGTTTTCTATAAAAAGCTAACTGGGATATGCTTTATACTGCTCTGAATTTTACTTTTATAAAGTTGGCTTAAATTTGTGCCAGTAGGAATACTGGAAAGAAAAACCGGGAAATGGTGATGAACAGAAAATGTCTGACTAATGATTAATTTGTGAAAATAGAACCTGAAGATGGATTTCATTCAGAATTGTACACTTCAATTAAAATTTTGGACCAGCCTACTTGGACAAATGAATTCCTCAGAGCAGAAGTCAAACAAGCCTGTGTCAAGAAAGTAGTCGAAAGGTGGCAAGGAATTCTGAAGGGTTTAACTAAACTCGAAAGAAAACCCCTTTTGTGCAGTTAACAATACCAATTTCTAACTCTACAGCAAATCATAATTTTGCTGGCCACCCTCACCCACATCCTGTTGCCAATTATATAACTTTCCAAACACCAACAGTCGTGGCTATGTTTAAAAAATAATAATGCATGAACCCTATAAATTGCTTTATTCCAAGGAATTGCATACATTACTTGACTGTCAGAGAAAATACGCAACTATCACCCCACCCAAAAGAACATAAACAAAAATCTTTAAAAATTGTTTTATTTAAATTCTGCTTAAATAGAAGTATTTGTAGATCACAGCATCTAAAGTGTTGAGACAACCCCTGTTCCTGGATGCTAAAATGCAAATTTATCCTATACTCAGTGTATAAATCAACCTCCCATCATTCTGTTGAAAAATGCACATTTAGGGAAACTCAGTTTAGGAGTCAGTCAACCTCCATTTTTAGGCTTATAAATATACATTCAGGTTTATACTCCCCTTACCAGTCAGCACTTGAAATCAAGCAGGAAATGCAGATAATATTGCCAAGATAAGACACAGATGTTGAAGACACACCCACATGAAGCAAACCGCACACAGCATCTAATGAACAGGTTTTTTTTTAATATTTAAAAATGTCAAGCACGCATACCAACAGTTCACAGTTTACACTCAGATACGTGCATTAAATAGAAAAGGAAAAGGTGATAAACAATTCATACAAGATGCTGGTTAGGCCAAAACTGGAACATTGACATTGGTACATTATACCAAAGAGATTATAACCAGAAGACCACTGGAGAATGAGTAGAATTCCATCAAACATTTGTTTTTACATAATTAGCATCATTCAAAAATATTCTATCATGACAGAATGTATGAAAATTATGAATAATTAGAATTACTGCTGATAAACAAAAATGCATATCTAATTTAAGGGAACATTCAAAGCCCTCCAAGGGCACTTGAAAAATCAAGGAAATATAATAGGCAGCTTGTTAAAGCTTGAACTGGCATTGCCATAATATACCAAATGGTTTTCAGTCAATGGGAAACCCTATGACTCTCCACGCTGTACTGAGGTTTGAGTTCCCTGGGTGGGTTTCAAGTCATCCGCACGGTTTCAGGATTCGGGTTCTCAGTGTTTAAGTGGGAGTTAAAGTGAGAAAGGGGTTAAAGTCCCCTCGTGGCAAAATTTGAGGCTCTGCGAGGTTTTGTTCTGGGGAAGAGAGTGGCTTGGACTGCGGCACCATGTGGCCCGCTGTGAGGGCTTTCTCTTTTTATAAGTGTAATTTCAGTGAGAGGATGGAAAAAATTAAAATGAGAAATGCGTAAATTATGGTTGTACTAATACTTGGGTTGAAAAAGAAAAGTTTCAATGTAAATTGTGCCATACTGATGTTTAAAAATTTTGGTTTGTTAAAACACTGGTTCACAAAGTCCTTTTAAGTAACTATTTTGCCTTGTTTGAATTAGAATCTCAATTCAATGTGTTTTGTGGGCTACGTAATGGGGCAGATTTTGTTTTACACTGGAATTGTACAACATTATGTCCTTTTCAAAATTATCGAACTTGTAACCTTAAAAAAAATTGGATTGAGTGCCTTGAGCCCCTGATTTGCTTGAAATTCTACAATGCCAGTTTTAAAAAAGCAGTTGGATCTGTGGTCATGCTTTAGCCAGATGAGAGCATTGTATTAAAATAACTTTGCTGCTGTGTTTTTATGCAGTGCTCACAAAAAGAAGCGTGCATTTTAAGTTTGATGTTTTGTTAAGATTTTAAGAGAATATTAGAACTTAAGGTGGAGCAGTTTCAGTTCTGTTAATTATTGTTAAGACTTCATTGGCCCCCTTCATATTACAACTTCAAAGAATGTTGATCTCTACCAAAGTTGCCACAGTAATTCTGGCTATTTGGAAAGTTTCATTTGGAGAACATATTTTAAAATATTCTGCATTTGTTTCCCACGAATATTTGAGATTTAAATCTGAACTGAAACTGCCTCTTCAATTGCTAAAGCACAGGAAATCTCTCCCTGTTCTAGATTTTAGAAATACTTAGCTAATGCGAAAGCTATCAGGAAAAGTGTCAATTTGTTAAAGGAAAAAAATTTTTGAAAAACCTGTATGGTGTCCCCCGAGGGTTTGATTTTAGGACCATTGATTATTGTTTATAATTGACTGAACTGTTCAGGCAGTACAATAAATATCAAACAAAGTAACAGACTTCAAGAAATCAAAGAATGTTGAAATAGGCAGACACAACTTAGTGTAGTGAAATGTTTGACTGTCTTCATACTGATAACCACCGTGGCAAGGAAAGAATGGAGAGAGGAAATGCAGAGATACTTTCAGCAGCTAACATCTTCTCTAGAGTTTCTCCATTCACAGGTAAAGCATGCTTTTGGGCCACTGCCCACCCCTCCACAACCTGATCCAATGGATTTAATCAGCTCCCCAGTCATGAGCACAAAAGGTGAAGAAGCTAACAACAGTGAAGAGGAGATCTGTACACTTTTTGTCAGTGGCCTTCCTACAGACATTAAACTATGTGAGATTTACCTTCTCTTTTGATCATTTAAGGGATATAATGGTTCACTGATCAAGCTAACATCACAACAGCCAGTTGGCTTTGTTACATTTAACAGCAGAGTGGGAGTTGAAGCAGCATTCACCTCGCCTGCAGCTGCTGCACTGCATACTCAGATGTGCTGGTATCCTCCAGCTAAAGCATCTTTGCAAAGATGGAAGTCTCGTCAGTTTTGTTAAGCATTTAACTGTCGTTACCTGAGAATTCAGATTTCTCCATGGAGTGATGCAGAAGGACAGACTGAATTTTCTTTCCCACTTGGACTTTACTAAAGGACATTTTGGAGAACTGGCTCATTTCCACTCAACTTGGAGGCGTTGGAGTGGTCACTAAGGACTGTGGATTTAAGAACTTTATTGCTAAATTTTTTTTCCACATGGGAGGATTCTACAAATTCTATTTTCTGTAACGGACTAGTGATTTTTGTCGTTATAAATCATTACATGCTGTGTTTCAATAACTTGCTTAAATACTGGCTGTCAGAGTTATATGAAATCTGGTAGTACCATCTAGGTGGTTATCATGAAATGATAAAGGGAATGAGAATGTGTATAGGGTATGAACAGGTAGGGAAAGTTTTGAGTTTTGCGAAACAAAAAGTTCAAGTAAGCATGACTCAGACCAGATAAGAACTTGCAGTAAACAGTGGAGGTTCTGGAGGCAAGGGTAGTGGGTTAACAAGGTGGAAACGCATTCATTATGTAAAGCCATTTAACAAGAAGAAGCATTCAGTATGTCAAGTCAGTTAACAAGGTGAAAAGTATCGAGAGTATGGTGCTGGAAAAACACAGGTCAGGCAGGATCAGAGGAGCAGGAAAATCAATGCTTCAGGTAAAAGCCCTTCATCAGGCTTTTACCCGAAACGTCGTTTTTCCTGCTCCTTAAATGCTGCCTGACCTGCTGTGCTTTTCTAGCACCATACTCTCGAGTCTAATCTCCTGTATCTCAACTCTTCACTTTCACCAAGGTGAAAAGTATTCATAATGTGAAGCCAGTTATTCAATGCATAACAGCAAATGGCTTAATCTTTACTATTGACACTCGCTGATTGTAACAGTCACCCCATCAATATGTACGTGCCTTATCTGGATGCTCCTCCCTGCAAATGACTAGTAATTCATTAAGAAATTGCTGTTCTCTCTCCCTCCAGGGTATGGAAGAAAGATGAAGGAGCTAAAACTATACTGTGTCTCTCAGCGTTTCGCTTCGTCTGAGGTGGAAACGGGACAAGACCATCTATGTGTGGAACGACGGGAGTTGGGTGAGATATTAATGAGTATTTTGAATCCGTGTTTACTGTGGAGAAGGATATGGAAGCTGGAGAATGTGAGGAAATAAATAGAGCTATCTTCAAAAGTGCCAACATTACAGAGGTAGTCGACGTCTTAACATACGTAAAGGTGACTGAATCCCCAGATCTTGAACAGATGCATCCTAGAACACTGTAGAAAGCTGGTAAGTGATTGCTGGACCCCTTTCTGAGATATTTTTATCATCAATAGCCATGGATGAGGTGCCAGAAGACTGGAGGCTGGCTAACGTGGTGCCACGATTTAAGGAAGGTGGTAAGGAAAAGCCAGGGAACTATAGACCAGTGAGCCTGACATCGGTGGTGGGCAAGTTGTTGGAGGAGATTCTGAGGGACGAGATTTACATGAATTTAGAAAGGCAAGGAATGAATAGGGCGAGTCAATGTGGCTTTGCACATGGGAAATCGTTTCTCACTAATTAGATTGCGTTTTTTGTAGAAATGATGAAGATAGTTGATGAAGGCAGAGTGGTGGACATTGTCTACATGAACTTCTGTCGGTGTTCAACAAGATTCCATATGGTAGACTGGTTGAGGCGGTTATATCACAAAGAATATAGGAAGAACTAGCCAATTGGATGCAAATTTGGATAGAAGGTAGGAGACATAAGATGGTGGTGGAGGGTTGCTTTTCACATTGAAGGCTACAGATGTGCCGCAGGGACTGGTGCACAGTCCACTGCTTTTTGTCATTTATACAAATGATTTGGATGTTAAATGTAAGAGGTATGGTTAGTAAATTTGCAAATGATTCCAAAATTGGTGATGCAGTGCACAGTGCAGAAAGTCACCTCAGAGTACAACAGGAACATGATCAGGTGGGCTAATGGCCCAAGGATTGGTAGACGGGAGTTTAATCTCGGTAAATGAGATGCTACATTTTGTTGGGATAAATCAGGGCAGGAATTATACACTTAATGGTAAGGTCCAACGGAGTGTTTTGAACAAATAGACCTTACAGTGCAGATTCATAGCTCCTTGAAAGTGGAGTCGCAGGTAGACAGGATAGTAAAGAAGGCATTTGGTATGTTCGTCTTTATTGGTCAGAGCATTGAGTACAGGAGTTGGGAGGTCATGCTGCAGCTGTACAGGACATTGGTTAGGCCACTGTTGGAATACTGCATTCAATTCTGGTCTCCCTACTACAAGAAGGATGTTGTGAAACATTGAAAGGGTTCAGGAAAGATTTACAAGTATTTTGCCAGGATTCCAGCAAAAGGATGAATAGGCTGGGGATATTTTCCCTGTAGCATTCAAGGCTGACAAGTGACATCATAGAGGTTTATAAAATCATGAGGAGCACGGATAGGGTGAAAAGTCATGGTCTTTTCAGTAGGGTATGGGAACCAAAACTAGAGGGCATAGGTTTAAGGTGAGAGGGGGAAAAGATTTAAAAGGGACCGAAGGAGCAACTTTTCCATCCAAAGGGTAGTGCATGTATGGAATAAACTGCCAGGGAAGCTGGAAGAGACTCAACAATTACATCATTTGAAAGGCATCTGGATGGGTATATGAATAGGAAGGGTTTAGAGGAATATGGGCCAAATGCGACTAGATTAATTTAGGATATCTGGTCAACATGGACGAGTTGGAATGAAGGATCTGTTTCCACGCTGTACATCTCTATGACTGTTGTTTTCTACGTTATTGCCATTCTGCTTTCTCCACTGCATCTTTTCCACAACATCCGTGTGAATCCATTTCTACCTGTTACAATAGTCATTATAGCTTCTCTCATGCCAACACAGTTTGTAGTCTGATCTTCAATGCCCTCCTTGGCACATCACACACATTACAGTCAATCTTCACTGATATATCATTTATGGCATCTACTCAATTACAGAACATTGAAACATACACACACAGATATACAACTGCTCAAAATTCATGTCAGGGATCAGAAAAGTGAAATAAATATAACCTCAAGTTTTTCCACACATTCCAGACTCTCTAAGTTGCAATAAATCCATTTTGACCTTTGGGGTGGCATGGTGGCTCAGTGGTTAGCACTGCTGCCCCTCAGCACCAGGGACCCGGATTCGATTCCCACCTCAGGCGACCGACCGTGTGCAGTTTGCACATTCTCCTCGTGTCTGCATGGGTTTCCTCCCACAATCCAAAACATGTGCAGGTCAGGTGAACTGGCCGTGCTAAATTGCCCATCGTGTTCAGGGTAAATGTCGGGGAATGGGTCTGGCTCTTCAGAGGGTCGGTATGGACTTTTTGGGCCGAAGGGCCTGTTTCCATACTGTAGGTAATCTAATCTTTCATTTTTGATCATGAGCTATCTTAATCGGGTCATTATTGTTCACAGAATAGGGTGGAAAAGCTAAGTTTCAATGCTAGGGTGTGATTTCAAAATGTTGATTCAGTAAATGTTCTTCTTCCAATATCAGAATTTTTCTGAGGGATATGTTTGGTCTGCCAGGATTCAATAATTATATTTGATGACTAACTCAATTTTGATCAAAGATTTGGAAAAGCATGTACACTTTATGTAATAATTATTTGATTTTGCTTCTCTATGACTATGACTATATCTAAGTCCATTTTAATGCAAATGCATGTTTTCTTGCAGGAATATTTTTAAGCAGGCAAAGTTTTTTTTAAAATTCAATTAACATCTATTGGCCATTCTTAATTTCCCAAAGGGGTGTCAAGAATTAACCATATTGCTGTGGGTCCAGGTAAGGATGATAGTTCCCTAAATGATATCAGTGAACCAGATGTATTTTTACAACAATTGACAATGGATTAATGTTCATCATCAGTCGCTTAATTCCAAATTTTTACTGAATTCAAATCCCACCATCTACCATGGCAGGATTCAAACCTGAGTGCCCAGGACATTACCTGAGTCTCTGGATTAACAGTCCCGCAACAATACAACTAAGTTGTTACCTCCCCAGTATGTGAAATATAGTTTGAGATACTGTAATTATTGCTATACAAGGGATAAGAATGTCCATCTCCAAGATAATACACATGAGCATTACAGCATTCACCATCTACTTCAGAGACCTGTGCTCAGTTAATCAGAGTCACCATCACAGATGCAAGTTGGGTTGACTCTGGCAACTACTCAGTATTTGCTCTTACATTCACACTGCTCCAATTTCAAGACACCCAACCGGTGTTCATTCATATCTCTCCACATAAGTATATATGTCACTACTAACATTTGATACAACTCTCTTGAAAAACCAGCCTTACAAAATTTGGGAACATTCTCCAACTTAAGCATTTTTCTGACTCAGTAGATGTCACGTTCAAGGTATACCCATTTCTTTAAGAGGATATAAGTGTGGACTTGGGTAATTGATAGTACTTTTAGAGACTGTCACCCATTAGATGCTGTCCCATTATTCTCATTTATTCACCTAAAATGGCATTTGCTGCATCATATTACTGTGAAATCTTCAAATTTCATACATCCTATAATTTTCAAATCTTAGACATTTCTTACAGATCACTGGTACAAAGATGACGAATATTGTCCACAACACAGAATTACATAACAGTGAAGAGTAACAAAAAAAAATTCAGGAAAGATTTGTGCTCGCCTTCAACCAGATCAATAGCACAAAAGTTGAGAAACAAAGTGATCCTGCCATTTCTAATAAACAATTGAGGCATACAATAGTAATTTTAAATAAGGCATATGATAATATGACAGTGATTCTTGACGCTGATAATGTTTTAATGTTTTCCATGAACAAAAGCAATGTACTGATCTGCAGCACCTTCCTTTGTTTAACCTTTCAGAACGTGGGGATGTTGCAGCATTTGTTGTGCCTATTTTCCTCAATCTGATTCGCAATGGATAATTTCTAAGTTATTACGAAAATAAATACTGGTGAATTACTATCAACAGACCATGTGTTACACACAAAAGAATTCTCAATCTTGTTTTTGTTTTGGAAGACAGTGTCCAGAGCCTCGATCAAGTTGCCATACGTTTCTAAACAAAGAAAACGAGGTTTGGCAAACGTTGTAGGATAGAGACTGCGTATGAGAGACACAGAAGCCGTTTACCTTTACCAAATATCACTTGTGCAATTGAGTCTCAGCAGTTGAAATGAATCAGAGACCCAACTGTCCGTTCGACTCTATGATTTACCGAATAATGTATACCACAATATATTGCACACTCAAAGGAGAAGCCTTCCACTATCTGACAAAGCCACTACCTGATCCTGAACCGCCGTTATCACCGCACCAACCAATCTAACCTAACACCTGACCCTTCAACCTAATGTCCAGCCTTCTGCCATACACTGATTGGACAACACCATTCGATTGTCAAGCCGATGTCACTGAATCCTATGTCTCATTGGTCAATCTCGCTGTCACACATTCTCCAGAGCGTCCCACGAGGGGTGGGGCCTTTCCCAGTCGCTATCAAGTTTGTCTGTCACCCAGGGCGGGGGGAGGGGAGAAGACTTAAAACCCAGCCCGACTGAACATACAATAGCTCGTAGCTTCGACTCGTCGAGGACGTTATGGTAGTTTCAGTTCCACTCACCGTGTAGTAAGAGAGTAAACCGGCGTTGTAGTCCAACACAAACCAGCGGTACTGCCATCCTTTCATGACGTTGGTCCACTTACTGAGCGGCCCTTCCATGATGGACGCCATTTTCAGGGAATGAAAACAAACCCAGCTCTACGTCAGCGCTGGTTGCTCATTGGAAAAAGAGCTGTGCTGGGGGGGCGGAGACTTGAATTTCTCATGGCACGGCTTTTTTTAAATCCGATCAAGTTTACACCTTTATCAGTTGTACGGTATAGTCACAAACAGTAATGGTGGCTTTTTTAAAAATTGTTGCAGCTCGTTTAAAAGATTAATTCCATCCCTTGCATTTTAAGCCCTTGTTGACAAGCCCCACAAAACTTTGGGGGAGAGGACACAACGGTTTTAGCGAAATTTCAACTCATCCGTTTATACAGAGGTGAAAATCGGAACTTATTACATCGTTCAGGTCGATTATTCAGAACTGAGGTGGTTGATGTGAAAAAAAAACAGATTCTGCCAATCCTGTTTAGTGTTTCCAATGTTTTCGAGTTTTGTTTCAGGTTTTCAACATCGCAGTTTTTTTTCAACAAAACTTCCGTTTCCCTTGGGAGGGTTGGACTGGCTGGCTTATCAACATCAGTCCTTCAGTGTAAACACAAAACAAATATTAGTTCCTCAGCCATCAGGACTCGTACTGTTGCTGTAATTTCAAAGTCTAAACTGCCACATCAACTGAAATATTTTGTCGCTGTATGCGCAAAAAGATGGTGTTCACCTCATCTTCCAGCAATTTCTGGAATTTTGCCCCATGACTGCAGTTTGACAAATGTTATAGATCGTCAGTAGAGTTAACAAAAGAAATTGTAGATAAATCGTGCGCAACAATTGACTGTTTTCAAGTTGCAGAATAAATTTGTAAGAATAAGTGCTCCATCTGCATCAGTGATAAGTTGCCCAATAATAAATTAATGAAATTTAAGATGCATTTGCCAGTCATTTGTTTTGAAATTCCACTATGCCAGCCGTAATCAAGTGAAGGATGAGAAAATAAATGCGGAAAATGCAGTGAGGTTAGATAAAAACGCAATTTCTTCCAACAGACTTGGATTCTAAACTGTAAATCATGTGCAGTCGGCTGCCCTTGTGTCTACCAGCCTTCAATTCCTTTCTTGCAAAGATACATGTTTTTGTCACGATGCTTCAATTTGTTCGGTATAATTTGCAGCAACCAACCTTTTCAAAAACTTGACTGTGCATTTGGTCTCAATGGGGTTTAAGGAAAATTAAAACAAATGCTACCCACCCCTTCACCTGAGTCCCCAACCTGATTTTAGCAGCAGGTGATGTATCTATTCTGAAAGCACACACACATTTCTAATTCAAACTGGAGAAGTAAGCCTTCTTGTTGAACTGGAAGAAATAGTAAAATCATGACACCATAATAGTGTCACTAATCACATGATTTTGACATCCAGAAGACACCGATCTAGAATGAGCAAGAGAGAGGTTTTAGACATTATACTAGGATGTGTATTTGATTGCCTATAAATTACATAAGTAAATGTTATATACTTAAGGATTTAAATAGCCTTAGTGATCAGGAGGCAGCCTCAGACAGTGTTTGTACAAACACCCACAGTCTGAGATATTCCAAACCAATATCTCAATGAGAAAAAGCAGTATTACTGTAAAGCATGGTGGAAATGGAGGAGGGACTTCAGAGCCAGGATTTGATGTTGAAAGAGTTCAAGGGACACAGCGAAAAAGATTCTAAATGCAAGATGGGTGTTGGGAGACTTGAAAGGTACAATTGAGTAAAAGCAGGACTCTGAAGGCATGTCAAGAACTTGATAGTCTTTAAGAAAACAAAGCTGGAAAGGTAGAAGGTTCTGAAGGCAGAGGTAAAAAACCCAGAAAACTTCAAACGCTAACAATGAATTGTGGGGAATTAAAACAGCACTGGAATGCTTGAACAGTAAGAAGGAAAACTTCAAGTAGTCATCCATGCCAGTCAGACATGACATTATATAGGGTCGATAGCTCCAGTAGAGGCCTTGCCATGATCTCAACCAATTGATAATGTGGAATACTCATGATGAGGCAAAAGTGGGAGCTCCTGAAGTGGTAGTTTCAGTGTTTTAGAATGACTTCAGGTTTACATGTGAAGGATCAGCACTTTTTAATAACAGTCTATTTAGGCAAAGCTAGGAGGAAGTAATACATAGTATGATGCATTGATTAAAACATTTTAGCCCCAAAACACATTGGCTGTGGTTACTGTGAAGGACTCTCCTCAATCTCTCCTCTCACCTCAGTTGTGGGTGATCATCAGGTTAACCCACCACCTGTCATCTCTTTCTAATGAGAGCAACCCTTTGATCTGGTATGCAAATTTACGTTTTCCTTACCAATCCTTCAGTCCATATCGAACATAATCCCAAACTAAACTAACCGTACTTGCCTGCTCCTGGCCTATATCCCTGCAAACTTCTCCTATTTACAGGAAGTTCATTCCATATGTGAACCACCCCCTGTGTAAAGAAATAAATCTCTCTCATCTCGCCTTAAAAATGTGCCCACTAGTATTGAAATTCCCCTTCCAACGGAAAAGACACCTTCAATTAACCCGATCCATATCCCTCATAAATCTCTATAAGGTTGCCTCTGAATCTCCTACGGTCCAGTGAAAAAGGTCCCAGCCTCTCTTTATTACTCTTTATAATTTCAGTTTACTTAATTAACTCCATCTGTGTTCCACATAAGCTATTTAATTCTCATTTGATTTCTTCATTTTGTCCTTTTTCTCAAGTCTCCTTTTCTTCCTGTCACCCATTGTGATATCTTTAGTTGCTTACCTATCCAGTAGTTAATAAAAATTTACTTAAAACTGTTTCTTTTTTCCATCTGCAAAACAACCCTTTGGAATTGGGAGGCAGAAAAAGGTAATTAGGTTAAACTTTAAAGCATTTCAATATATTGACTAAGAGAAAACGTTATTCATTACATTGTAACATTCTTTATTTTGTTTATACTATTGTGTTAAGTATACCCCTGAATGTTTCTCACTTGTTTATAAATTTCATATCTGCTACCTTTGAGGCTCTTCCTTCAATCTGCATCCCTTATGTGTAAGTGGAGGGCAATATATGCAACATGCTCTGGTGGTGGTGGAGTGACCAAAATGGATGCAAAGTGACCAAGAAGATTATTATTGGCAATGCAATGTTAAAATTTTACTAATGACCTGGTATTAGGTTGGAATTGTTTAGACAGTGCACAATTTGAAAGGTAACAGCATTTTTCAGTCATTTAGAAAATATTGATGTTATTTAATGGGAAGATATGGCATGGTGGAAATGTGTTGCTGGAAAAGCGCAGCAGGTCAGGCAGCATCTAGGGAACAGGAGAATCGACGTTTCGGGCATTAGCCCCGCAACACATTTCCATCTCTGATCTCCAGCATCTGCAGACCTCACTTTCTCCTCAAAGATATGGCATGGTGGTATTGTCTGTACCACTAAGTCAGAAGCTCCAAGTTTGAGTCCCACATCAGGACCCATCAGCCATGAAAGATGTGTTTGCAACCAGTTGACTTTCTGTTAATCTTTCAAATACATCTGATGGCAGATGGTTACAGCAGGATGATCTGTGAGTTAAGCATCCTGAAGAAGGTAATAGCAAAGTACTACAGAACTTTATTCATAGGCTCAGACCAATCCAATGGAAGTCCACAGCCCACCCCTCAGAACAAGGACAGAAGAGAAAAAACAGACAAATGTAGATTAATGCTAGTTAGAAGATTAACAGATCACATTTCTTAAGAATGGAGTGAACTAGTTCCTAGTCTTCCCTTACAATTAAAAATTAAGTTAGGAATAAAAGCGCCAGATGGAGAATGTCTGAAAAATTTACATAAAACAAGGCTTTCCTTCAAGGATGATGGGAAAGATAGTATCAAAACCAAAGATCCAAAAAAAAACACAGCTACCAGGATTAAATTTAATGGTAATCAAAATCGTTGAACAGTCAGCAGTAGTAGACGAAAACACTTTACAAAGACTTCATCAGTTCTTGGAAAACATGAGATAAAAAGGACACTTTTACTTTGAAAAGAACTAATAGCTATTGAAGCAATGGAGAAAGTTTTGAGGCACACATTTGTCAAGAGTTCAGAAAAAAATGCAATTAATAATCAGAATGCACATGTATATCACCAAACATCTTCAACTTTTCATAATGGAGCGAAAAAGCACTTAGTGTTTGCATCACAATCAAAATGAAGCAAATCCAATACCCCATGTTATTTTTATCTTTTTAAAAATCTGTCTTTAGATCCTAGCTAGAAACACTGTAGATCAGAGATAACTTTATTGACCCTTTCAGGGAAAGAAAAATATTAATTTTTTTTTGCATTACCTGTCTTTGATAATTTAATACTGACTAGCAACTTAATATTGCAAGGAAGAATCAGGTTGTGGGGATCAGGAACAATGTATGGGTGGATGGAATTGGAAGGGTGTTAATTTGCTCTGTCCCTGCAACTAAGTTCAAACCTACATATGATTATACACAGACCATGCTAATATTTCACAGTACAGCTTGGACTCCAATCATCATGGAACCTCCATATCATTGGACCAAAATGCAGCTCCACTTAATCTGCATAGTGGTCAACACACAAACATCTCCCCATGAAAAAAGTATCATGTATAGGGATCTTACACTTGTCAAATTAAACTTGGAATGTTTGGTCTCACTTAGACAACCTAACAGTGACTGATTTGCAACTCCCACTGCCATCATAGCTGGGGAACTCAAGTACCTTGACATTGGAGTAAGGAAAGCAAATTCCGATAGAATGGTCCCCTGCTCGAAGTATAGAACATGATCATGTTATAGCTAATATAATATCTCTCTGAGAAAGTCAAATATAAGACCTCATGGCAACATCCATTGATACCCAATCAATTTCACGATTATTTGAGTAAGGGACCACAGAGATATCCACATCATTTGTGCTCTGACAGTCACTGATGATTGATGGATTGACAACTGCTTGATTTAATCCACCATTTCCATCTATCCTGGTCTCCAGCAATGATAAAAGAAAAATAATGTCGCAAGAAATTTAACATTAGAGTCCTCAAAATTCTCAGCAAGAATGGTCTTGTCGGTCAGTACTTCACTGGCTACCTCTCAACCTAACTGTCCAGGAACTACAATGTACCCTTAGTCTCTGGTCAACCTTAAAGTCCACCAAAGTTGGAATCTCCAAAGATATTCTTGATTTTTCTGCCAGGAAACCCTGTGATTGGTTCAATGAAAGCTATAATGTTATACAGAACCTAATTGATCATCAGAGTAAATATTTTAGGTATTGAAAATTTCCTTGCACATCAAGAGAAAACCAACTTCTCTGCAGGCATCTGACGGCAACAGTACTGCATAAAACACATGAGATAGACTTTTCAGAGAGTAGATAGGCAGAGTGCAGGAAATCCAATTCAGTGACACCAGTGATGTCTAGTTTTTTCAGTGCTGCCAACACAATCTTTGCCCAAAACATTTAAACAATCACTACTCAGGGAGCCAACATGGAGGGGAGCTCAACATAGGCAGGGAGGCAGTTAGTACACTTTGGACAATATTTTGAAAATTTCAACTGAGACTCTGGGCAAAATCTTCAGGTCTGAAGTTGTGGGCAAAAAGGCCCTGTTTCATCATCATAACCTGCCTCCAAATGAGTGACTAATCAGCAAACACTTAAGGGCTCCAGCCCCTGACCACTGGGGTTAATTCAGCTGCAAGTTGGCCTGCTAGTAGTGGTCTTCCTGGAAACAAAATGGTACAGGCTATTATCAGCAGAATTAGGGGTATTCAGCCAAAGGCTCTCAAGGTTGAATCAAAGACATGTCCATAAGGCAGAGGGTTGCTGATGTTCACCCCAATGCACCTGCTTCTCCTCCAATGTCCCTTTGTCTCTGCAGCCCTACTCCCAGGCTCCCTTTCATACTTCCCACACATAATCTAACTATCTTTCTTGAATTGTTGAACTCACAAGAAAGCACTTCAGATAGAAATCACAGCATTCTATATGTCGGTTCCAAGTACAGGAGATACCAGCCTTTAATTGTCTGGCAATTCCAATTAGGAAGAATGTTTGTATCTCAGGATGTAATTCCAGATTATGGCATTCTGTGGCTTTGATTCTCAGGTTTTTGCATTTGTTCATTTGAAGTTATAGCACAGGTCTCCCTTCCACTAGGCAAGGCCCATGCTGTCACCGACATATTCCACTTTCTGTCTTTGGCTTAAATGCCCTCAACTCCATTCCTCAATATTCCAACCATTTTGATCTCATTGCCATCCAGTACAGAGCAACATTGGAAAAGCCATTCTCCTGCTGAAAATCAGCAAAACCTTTGGAACAGACATACACTCCTGGTACAGCTGCACAATCTCATGTCCCTTATATGGAAAGAGTTCACACTGGTTTATCTATTGTTCCTTCACAACATGAGGGCATTGTTGACTTGACCAACACTTACTTTCCATCCTGAATTGCCCTTGAGAAGATGGTGGTGACACACTGCAACTTTGTTTAAGTTTCCCCACTGTACTTTCAGGGAAAGATTTCCAGGATTTTGACCCAGTGACAGTGAAGGAAGAGTGGTATTTTTCTAAATCAATATTATGTACGCTTGTGGGGAACTTGCAGGTGGTAGTGTTCTTACACATCTGTTTTCTTGTTCTTTTCAATGTTACAGGTCACAGGTTTGCAAGGTGCTGTTGAAGGAGAGTAAGTTGTTGCTCTGCATTCGGTTGATGGTTTGCAGCTTTGCAAGGCTAAGTCCCGCCAATAGAATGGGTTCAATTCCTGCACTGGCTGAGGTTAGCATGAAGATTCTCCTTTGCAACCTTGTCCCTCACCTGAGGCATGGTGACCTTCAATTTAAACACTACCAGTTTTCTCTCTCTCTCTCTGAGAGGGTACCCCTATGGTCCTCTGTGACTATTTGTGACTTGACATTCATAAAAACTGCTGTCATTGTGCATTACTGGTGAAAACAGTAAATGTTGGAGGTGGTGGTGGGGCCAATCAAGTGGGCTGCTTTTCATCAATGCTGTTGAGCTTCATGAGCCTTGTAAGAGCTCCAGTCAAATGGGAGAATTCCATCACACTCCAGAATTGTGGTTTCTAGTTGGTAGGATCCAATATGAATAGACAGCATAGTGGTCATAGATGGCCAAGACTTGCTGCAAGTTAAGAGATAGTCTCAGGGTAACAAATGCAAAAATGAGCATTTTGACCTAGCTGAGCTGAAATAGGTACAGTGCTATTGAGATGGATGCACAAGGTGTTAGCAATGATGCAGTGACATCAAGTTTTGTTCTGTGTATTCACGTGATGTGGGTGTCATTGGTTAGACCAGCATTTATTACCCATACCTAATTGCCCTGGAGAAGATGGAGGTTAGTTGCTTTATTGCAGCTGCAGTCCTTGGGGTGTATGTGCACCCACAGAGCTGTTCAGGAGAAAGTAGCAGATTTTGACCCAGCGGCAGTGTGGAGTGGCAATGTTGGGCCAAGTCCAGAGGGTGTGTGGTTCGACAGGGAACCTACAGGTGGTGATGCTCCTTGGTTCCAAATAAATTGGTTTAATTTTAAACCATTGTTGGAGAAAGGGATGGAGTGAGTAACTAGGACCAACATTTTGATGAAGGATCATAAACAGGGCTTCAGTCTTCCCATACTCAATTGGGAGAAATTTCTTCTCATCAAAATAAGCACTCTGATAAGTTGGCATCAATGAAGAAGTCAGGAGGGCTGGTGGCATGGTAGATAATGTCATGATAAATATTAATAACTAATTCTGTGCTTTCGGATGGTATATCTGGAGAGGCAACTTGAAGATGCAAAGTGGAAGGTGTATAAATTGTGGACCCTTGAGGCAATAAAACATTAGAATGAGGTGGAAGCACTAAAGATAGCTGAACAGTGAAATATTGTCACCTAGTTATTGTATTGCCACCGAGCTAGACTTCTTTCTGTACACATACCCTTCTGAATGTAGGTTTTCCCAGACACTGCAATTGCTCATCGATGCCACAAAAAAAACAAGATTTGAATTGTTCAAATTTCCCAGATTAGGCTTTTTATATGATCTGTCAAAAATTTAACGATTGTTAATCGAGGGAGTAACTTGTAACTAATACAGGAAAAACACTGGCAGGTTATCTTGCTGCATAGAATATCACAGCCAATTCCCTTTCAGCATTTACGCAGTGGTCTCAATGAAGTCATCAGGAGCTGTTACCCAATCTTGACCTGTCGTGCCATGGTTGATCACAGCAGTTCTCTTACTGCCTCAGAGAGCGCGACACAGGTTTGATCTAGGGATACTAAGGTTCTCCGTTTGTATCAATGATGGTCTGATTTTGCATCCTAGTGATTCAACTCTCCACTGTCCTCTCAGGAGCAACTAGGGACAGACAATAAATTCTGGTCAGCCAGTGACGCCCATTCCCGCAAGTGAACAAAGAACAATTCTGGGGGTAGTGCAATGTATTTCCTTGTGCTTTTATAATTTACTATCACACTTTTTTGCATACGTATATGAATGTCTTTATTTTTACTTATTCAAAGGATGGGAACTATTATTTCATTTTTGAAATAAGGTCATATCCTCTCCTCGGGGTCTCTATGAACCTGGCAATTACTTCACAGAGCCCATCTTCCTCCTCATTGGCTCTTGGCCGTCTCGCCGTCAGATAACATTGTCCACAAAATGGCTTATGTTCATTTAGCCTCTGGGCAATTAATTAAGTGATTTTATTTTCTGGGCAAACGGCAAGTTTCTGTGGTTATCAGTGAGAGAACGTCTGCTTAAACCGTTAACCGACTTCGAATAACGACTGGAACAAATAACACAACAAACTATCTAATAAACTTGAGCGGCATGAGGGTAGCAACCCTGCTGCTGGCAGCTTTAGCCGCCCAGTCGCTGGCAGAGCCGATGATCTATCTGAAGGAAGAGTTTGCGGATGGCGGTAAGCAGCAGTCTATGCGTTTCAGGCAAGAGCCGAAAGGCACCGGGAGGGAGGGATACACAGCTTGGTTCACTGGCGAGGTTCATACTAAGTGTCAACCCCCAGCTACTGACTCAGTTATTCCCTGGCCGTTCGCAAACTTGTGACAAAACCTTAATTAGTTTTTCCTCTCCCTGTCATTCTCCGCTGGCCCCCAAAACAGGACTCATCAGGAGGACTTGGAAATAACTGGATGTCATTCTATATGTGGAATCTTCTTGACAGCGATGTATGAATTCACTTTCAGACAGAGTTTGAGAAAGGTACCAAATAATCGTAAAGACCATGGAATTAAAGGGACATAGTTAGAAAATTGGCCAGTCCGTAGAGAGCAGAGCGGTAAGGCGAACAGTTGTTTTTCAGACTGGCATTGAGTACAGTGACATTGGTATTAGGATTTTTTTTGGTTTACAGTAACAGTAATTCTACAAGTTTTAGAATACTCGTAGATAAAGAAGAGACTGGTCCTCAGTGAAAAGTACTAAACTGGGCCAAAGCCAATTATATCAAAATTAGGCAGGAGCTGGGAAATGTGGATTGGACACAGCTATTTGAAGGGAAGTCCACATTTGAGATGTGGGAGGCTTTCAAAGATAGGTTAGCAGTGCAGGATAGGCATGTCCCATTGAAAGCAAAGGATAGGAAGGGCAAGATTTGTGAACTGTGGATGACAGGAGAAATTGTAGGACTAGCCAAGAGGAAAAGGGAAGCATACATAGGGTCCAGGCAGCAAAGAACAGAACGGGCCCTGGAGGAATATCGGAAGAGTAGGACAAGTCTTAAACAAGGAATCAAGCGGGCTAAAAGGGGTCATGAAATAGCTTTAGCAAGCAGAATTATGAAAAATCCCAAAGCATTTTATTCTTATATAAGAAGCAAACGGATAACGAGAGAAAGGATTGGTCCACTAAAAGATAATGAAGGAAGGCTGTGTGCCGAACCTGAGAGAATGGGTGAGATTCTGAATGATTACTTTGCATTGGTGTTCACTGAGGAGAGGAACATGATGAATCGTGATTAGAGATAGAAGTTTGATTAATCTGGATCACGTTGGCATAAGTAGGGAAGATGTGCTGGGTAGGCTAGAGGTTATTAAGGTGGACAAATCCCCAGGACCAGATGGGATCTATCCCAGGTTGCTGAGGGAGGCAAGAGAAGAAATAGCTGGGGCCCTGACAGTTATCTTTGTGGCATCTTTAAATACAGGTGAGGTGCCGGAGGACTGGAGGGTAGCTTATGTTGTAGGGATATTCTGGGTAACTACAGACTAATGAGCCTGACATTGGTGGTGGGGAAGTTGCTGGAGAGGGTACAAAGAGATAGGATCTATTTATATTTAGAAAAGAATGAGCTTCTCAGTGATAGGCAACATGGTTTTGTGCGGGGGAGATCATGGCTTACCAACTTAATAGAGTTCTTCAAGGAAGTGACCAAGTTGTTAGATGAAGGAAGGGCTGTTGATGTCATATACATGGACTTTAGTAAGGCGTTTGATAAGGTTCCCCATGGTAGACTAATGGAGAAAGTGAAGTCACATGGTGTGCAGGGTGTTCTAGCTAGGTGGATAAAGAACTGGTTGAGCAACAGGAAACAGAGAGTAGTAGTTGAAGGGAGTTTCCCGAAATGGAGAAAAGTGACCAGTGTTGTTCCACAGGGATCAGTGCTGGGGCCACTGTTGTTTGTAATATACATAAATGATCTAGAAGAGGGCACTGTTGGTATGATCAGCATGTTTGCAGATGACACAAAGATTAGTGGAGTAGCAGAAAGCATAAGGGGCTGTCAGAGAATACAGGAGGATATAGATATACTGGAGAGTTGGGTGGAAAAGTGGCAGATGGCTTTCAATCCAGACAAATGTGAGGTGATGCATTTAGGCAAGTCTAATTCTAGAGCAAATTATACAATGAATGGAAGAGTCTTGGGAAAAGTTGATGGGCGGAGAGATCTGGGAGTGCAGGTCCGTTGTACCCTGAAGGTTGCTGCACAGGTGGATAGAATGGTAGGAAGGCACATAGCATGCTTGCCTTCATTGGACGGGGTATTGAGTATAAGAGCTGGTAAGTCATGTTAAAATTGTACAAGACATTGGTTCGGCCGCCTTTAGAATATTGTGTGCAGTTCTGGTCGCCTCATTACCAAAGGATGTGGACACTTTGGAGAGGGTGCAGAGAAGGTTTACGAGGATGTTGCCTGGTTTGGAAGGTGCTAGCTATGAAGAAAGGTTGAGTAGGTTAGGTTTATTTTCACTAGAAAAAAGGAGATTGAGGGGGGACCTGATTGAGTTTTACAAAATCATGAAGGGTATAGACAGGGTGGATAGACACAAGCTTTTTCCCAGGGTGAAGGATTCAGTAACCAGAGGTCATGCTTTCAAGGTGAGAGGTGGGAAGTTTAAGGGGGATACACGCGGCAAGTACTTCACACAGAACACCTTGGAACGTGCTGCCAGCAGAAGTGGTAGAGGCAGGCACGGTAGATTCTGGACAGATGCATGAGTAGGTGGGGAGCAGAGGGTTACAAATGCTGAGGAAATGATTGACAGGTTTAGACAGTACTTTGGATTGGCTCAGGCTTGAAGGGCTGAAGTGCCTGTTCCTGGGCTGTAAATTTTCTTGTTCTTTGTTCTAACAACCTGACTTTGATAAATAGGGTATCATTTCAAAGTTTGCAGGCCTGGGGTGGGTGAGTCCAGAACTAGAGGGCATAGGTTTAGGGTGAGAGGGGAAAGATATAAAAGAGACCTAAGGGGCAACTTTTTCACACAGAGGGTGGTACATATGCAGAATGGGCTGCCACAGGAAGTGGTGGAGGCTAGTACAATTGCAACATTCAATAGGCATCTGAATAGGAAGGGTATTTGAATAGGTATATGAATAGGAAGGGTTTGGAGGGATATGGGCCTGGTGTTGGCAGGTGGGACTAGATTGGGTTGGGATATCTGGTGAGCATGGGCAAGTTGGACTGAAGGGTCTGTTTCTGTGCTGTACATCTCTATGATTCGATGACTCTGATGTAAATGCAAACTGGTAAATTAACTGAGAAATGCAGACAAATATAAAATGATATATTTTGGTAGCTAATATTGGTAATGATCGACCTCAAACTGCTAGGTTGAAGTAAAAACCCTTCCAATTCACTGCTGCTATTCTGTAAGGAAATATGCCAAACTTAACTGCATGTATTATTCTAAACCCACATAATGTAATAGCAGTTCTCTGAAATGACCGAGCAAATTCACAAGTTGAATTAAGTTTCTGCAAGATGCATTTAATAATAGTGATAGAAGACCCATCCAACACTGATCTATGATGTGAAAGTGCTGGTGTTGGACTGGGGTAGACGCGGTCAGAAATCACACAACACCAGTTTATAGTACAACAGGTTTATTTGAAATCCCATGGTTTCGAAATGCTGCTCCTTCGCCACCTCACCTGACGAAGGACCAGGGCTGAGAAAGCTTGTCATTTCAGATAAATCTGTTGTACAATAGCCTGGTGTCATGTGACTTCTCTAACATTGACATGGGCACCTGATATTACAAATCAACCCAGCGTAGTGCTCACCCTAACATCGGGAAACATCCAAAAAAAAAAAACAAGGTGTTCTGCAGACTTGTAGTTAATATTATTACTCCACAATGGGAAATTGCCCAAAGATATCCTGTCCACAAATCGAAGGATAAGTCCAATGCAGCCAAGTGTCATCTTAGCAGGGTACTCTCGATCACCAGTAAAGTGATGTAAAGTAAGGTTAATAATCAACTGGTAATTGCAGTAATTTGCTCAGTATTGCTGTTTGAGTTCAGCCAGGAACATTTAGCTCCAGACCCGTTTAGCAATTGCAGTATTTAGTTCAATTTGTAATTTCACACATAATGAAGCATTCCATGCTTTATGCACCTCAACACCTTGATAGGTACTTGAAGGAGTAAAAGCAAGCTAGTGAGTTTAGTTGAATATCTCTACCAAAAAACTTCCCCACCAGCACCACCCTTTGCTGTCTCATTGTACAATTTCTTCCATATTTCACTTGTCACTGAGCAACAATGCCATAATTTAAAAGGATAATATTTGCAGTTATCAATAAGTAATTCAAAGAGAACAACATCAGATTTATTGGAAATTAAAATCAAATGTTACTGTTGGACAATAAGTCCATAAGATAAAGGAGCAGTATTAGGCCATTCAGCCCAAATGTCCACACCACCATTCAATCATGGCTGATATGTTTCTCAAACCCATTCTTCTGCCTTCTCCTCATAACCTTTGATCTTCTCACTAATCAGGAACCTATCAATCGCTGTCTTAAATGCACTCAATGACTTGCCCTCTACAACCTTCTTGCCAATGGGTTCCATGGATTCACAACCCTTTGGCTGAAGAAATTCTGCCTCACCTCAATTCTGAAGGGTTGTCCCTTAATTTTAAGGCTGTGCTCTCGGGTCTTATTCTCTCCTGTCGTGAAAGCATCTTCTTTGTGTCCACTATATCCAGGCCTCTCAGTATTCTGTAAGTTTCGATGAGTTCCCCCATTTCTTCTAAACTCCACTGAGTGCAGACCCAAAGTCCTCAACTACACTTCATATGTCAAGCCCTTCATCCCAGGGATCATTCTTGTTAGCCCCCTCTGGACCCCTTCCAATGCCAGCACATCCTTCCAAAGATACGGGGCCAAAAACTGTGCATGATATATCAAATGTGGTCTGACCAGAATCTTATACAGCATCAATAGTATATCCCTGCTCTTGCATTCAAACCCTCTTGAAATTAATGTTAGCAATACATTTTGCATTCCTAACAGCCAACTACACCTGCATATTAACTTTAAGAGAAATAGGGCTGAACTAGGACTCCTAAGTGCCTTTGTGCTTCAGATTTCCAAAGCCTTTTCCCATTTAAAAAATAGTCAACAATTCTTGTCTTCCTGTCAAAGTGAATAACCTCACATATTCCCACTCGACTTTCCAATTGCCACTTTGCCTATTCTCCCAGCCTGTCCAAGCCATCTGCAACATTACCTTTCCCTCAGCCTATCTTTGTGTTATCTGCAAACTTAGGAACAGTGCCTTCAGTTGCTTTGTCCAGATTGTTAATGCATAACATGAATAGTTGTTGTCCCAACACTGAGCCCTATGGAACTCACTAGTCACTGGCTATCATCCTGACAAGACCCATCCATGCCCATTCTCTGCCTTCTGCCAGTCAGCAAGTTCTCTATCCATGCCAGTACCATGCCTCCAAAACCATGGGCTCTTATCTTATTCAGCAGCCTCCTGTGTGGCACCTAGTCAAAGGTCTTCTGGAAATCCAAACAGATCACATCCATTGGCTCTCCTGTATTAAATTTGTCTGACTAAGAAAGTATATCATTACACTTTTAAGACAAATTTCCTGGATAATCTTGAATGTGAAAAATCTTGCTGACATACAATTTAGAATTTTTTTCATCGAGAAAGTTATAGAGCTGAGAAAGTGACCCTTTAGCCCAACTGAATGTCATAGAATCTCTCCAGTTTGGAAGAAGGCCATTTGACCAACTGAGTCCGCACCAACTTTCCAAAAAGCATCCCAGCCAGATCCCCCTCCCCTCCCCGCAATTCTCTTGGCTAAACTATCTTGCCTACAAATCCCTGGACAATTTTTTTTAACATAACTAATCCACCTAACCTGCACATCTTTTGAATGTTGGAGAAAAACAGAGTACCCACATAGACAACGTGCAAACAACCAACAGTCACCCAAAGCTGGAATTGAACCTGGGTTCATAGCACTACTGAGCCACCTAAACTGAACTAATCCCATTTGCTTGGCCCATATCCCTCTGAACCTTTGCTATCATGTACCTGTCCAAATGTCTTTTATATGTTGTAATTGTTCCTGCATCCACTACTTTCTCTGGCAGTTCATTCCATATGTGCACCATCCTCTGTGTGAAAAGTTGCTCCTCAGGTGACTTTTCATAGAATCATAGTGTTGAAACAGGCCATTAGGCCCAACAAGCCCAGACGAACCCTTCGATGAGTAACCCACTCATTTCCCTACCCTATTACTCTACATTTACCTCGACTCATGCACCTAACCTACACATCCCTGAACACTATAGGCAATATAGCATGGCCGATTCACCTAACCTGCACATCTTTGGCTTATAGGAGGAAACCAGAGCACCTGGAGGAGACCCACGCAAATACAGCGAGAATGTGCAAACTTCACACAAACAGTTGCCCAAGACTGGATTCGAATTGAGTCCCTGGCGGATCTTATTTTCCCCTCTCACCTTACGCTTATGCCCTCAAGTTTTGAATTCCCCTACCCTGAGAAAAATACCTTATCTATGCCCCTCATGATTTTATAAATCTCTGTAAGGTCACCCCTCAACTGCCTATGTTTCAGAGAAAAAAAATCCAGCATATCCAGGATCTCCTTAGAGCTCAAACTGTCCAGTTCCAGTGCCATCTGTTAAAACCTTTTCTGTACCCTTTCCAATTAATAATATGCTTCCTATAGCAGAGTGACCAGAACTACACACAACACTCCAAACGTGGCCTCACATGTCCTGCACAGCAGCCTATATTCAGTGCTCTGACTAATGAAGGCACTTGTGCCGAACAACTTCTTAACTACCCTGTCTATCTGTGACACCACTTTCAAGGCCTGAACCCCTAGCTCTCTCTGCTCAACAACATTACCCAGGACTCTACTATTAACTGTGTAAATCCTGCCCATGTTTGACATTGCATCTATTTAAATTAAACTCCATCTGCCACTCCTCTGCCCAGTCGTCCCGCTGATCAAGATCCCATTGTACTCTTGGATAACCTTCTTCACTGTCCAGGAGGAGAAAGTGAGGTCTGCAGATGCTGGAGATCAGAGCTGAAAATGTGTTGCTGGAACAGCGCAGCAGGTCAGGCAGCATCCAGGGAACAGGAGAATCGACGTTTCGGGCATAAGCATTTCCTGAAGAAGGGCTTATG
>NW_025211921.1:0-25000 GCF_004010195.1 Chiloscyllium plagiosum
GGAGAGGGATAGAGATGATTAGTGTCAGACGATGTGGAAGTTGAGGGAAATGGTAAGAGAAGGAAGAAAATGAAAGCTAGAATTGTTTTTCTGTGAATTACAAAAAGAGCAGAATGAAGATGTTGACTTGAAGCCTACCCGTGTGTCCCTGTGCTAGGATGCTGTCTCATCTTCCTCATTTACATTAAACTGATTGCACTAACTTTGTGATTAATCTTCAAATGTACTTTTATTCAATCGAGCCTTCAATCAGAAATTAGTATACCTCGTCATTTAGTATACCTCCTTGAGCAGGACCTCCAATTCTTCATTATCTAAAGAAGCCATACTTCCTACTCTGCCATTCCGAGTAACCGAGCCACTTCTTATGCTGCAACTACAATTCCTCTATTACAGTGGGATATAGCACTTTAAGATACTTTCAATTTGAGCTGCCAGTCAAATATTTGCAATTACCAATTGTGGGCGGCACGGTGGCACACTGCTGCCTCACAGCGCCAGAGACCCGGGTTCAATTCCCGCCTCAGGCGACTGACTGTGTGGAGTTTGCACGTTCTCCCCGTGTCTGCGTGGGTTTCCTCCGGGTGCTCCGGTTTCCTCCCACCATCCAAAGATGTGCAGGGTCAGGTGAATTGGCCATACTAAATTGCCCGTAGTGTTAGGTAAGGGGTAAATGTAGGGATATGGGTGGGTTTCGCTTCGGTGGGTCGGTGTGGACTTGTTGGGCCGAAGGGCCTGTTTCCACACTGTAATCTAATCTAATCTAATCTAATCAATTAGCCCAGCTGTCAATGCAAGGCTAATATTATGCTTGGAAGGCACAATAATTTATTCAAATAAGCTAACCTAACAAAATTGGGCATGGTCACTTCAATTGCTGGATATCATATTACCTGGAAAGATGGGTTCCTAATCAAGGTCTGTTGGCAAGCTTTTCACTGCCAGAAACCTATTCTCAAAGTGGTAAAGCTGCTATTGCAAAACCATCATATGCCTCCTTTGCTATGTACACATTTTAACTTGGTAGCTGCAACTTGGCACAACTTAAACTTATTTTTGTCTGTCATCGAAGTTACCTCAAAACAACACTGATGCTTTTTATTTCAGCATTGAGTATTTATACATAAAATTAGTGCATGACTTTTCTGGTTATCTGGTCTGCTTATTCCGTTTTTTAAAGTGAGACTATTGAATCACAGCAATTGTTAAAACATTGATTTATTTTTCAATGTTTCAATCAGAATTTGAAATGTACATTAATTGTCTCTGTTGGAATGTGTAATTTTGAAAAAAAAAATGTATTTTTGGCAATGATGAGGATGAGAATTATTTAAGGTTTGAAAAACACTGTATGGTTCAGATGAGGAAAATAAATACATGAAGACAGAAAGAACAAATGATTTCTAAGACTATGTTCTATCTTATAGCTTTATAAAGTCTATAAACAGATTATCCCCATAGTCAACAGTTTCATTTTAATGTGCACATGCTTTAAATTTGAGCTGCCAGTCAGATTTTTGCAATCACCAATTAGCCCAGCTGTCAGTGCAATGCTAATATTATGCTTGGAAGGCATGATAATTATGCAAATAAACCAACCTAACAAAATTGGGCATGGTCAGTTCAGTGTTCTGTGAGCTTATTACGGCACAGATCCTGCTAATTTCTTTCAATTGCGGCTGTAATAGCCGGACAACTTCACAGAATTTCACTTGCCAGCAAATGTGACAGAATATAAAATCAGTGGAGCAGAATATCTCCAGCTGTTCCATGTGACTCCCACTAAACTGTAAATTAACTGAATGCTGGACCAGCTCACTTGTTCCTGAAATATATTTGGAGTCACTGAATCATACAGTGATGCAGTATAAAAGAAGGCCAATCAGCCCAAAAGGGTCAGTGCCAAGACTGTGAAAGAGCTGGTCAATTAGATATACACCCTTGCCCTTTCTGCGTAGCCCACCAAATATATCTCCTTCAAGTATTTGACAGTTCAACCAATTCCTTTTGACAGTCATTATCAGATGGATTTCCATTACCCTTTCATGAAATGCATTCCAGAGCAAAACAACTTACAATGCAATAACACTTCTCCTGCATCTTCCTCTCGATCTTTAGCCAATTATGGTTACTCTAGTCCTCTGAGCCTTACCACTTTGAAGGAGTCTGACTACCTGAGGGCCAAAGATTCCCAGACTTGAAACACTGCAGACTTTTATGCTAAGTCACTTGGATCTCAGGTGAGTGGACATGGGCTGCACTGGAAAACCCAGGAAGATAGTGTCATTTGAAAAACAAAAATCAGATCATTTTGCTTATCATGCCTAACTACAGCAATGCTGCAACATCAGGTATTGCTATATACCAGAGCAGTTTGCTCTAAATTCACATTTTGGTGTAACTCATCAGTTCCAAACCAGCTAGGACATTAGTAAATTAAGTTAGGGGTTTGTGCAATTGCAAAGGATAGGGAAACCCAGGGTGGCAGCAGTTTAATGATAAGGCAACTCACAGAATTTACTGGTTGATTCTCAGTTACCTTTCTGCAGACATGTTAGGAGTAAAGTAATTGTTAGCCCATGCTATTGTGGGATATGAAGCAAAGATCAGATGAATAATTTGTATTCTACCTGATGGAACAAAATATGCCAGGCTGCTTTGCATCAATCACAGGATTGGAGGCCCAGTCTTATAATAGTTCTCCCATGGTATTTTGTAGATGTTGCCCCACATATGTTGTTAGTTATTGTAGTCATCAGTGTAGATAGTTGGGTGTACTGCAGGATGTATTAGAATGTTGGGCCATAGGACATTTGATGGCTTGCAGATAGTTGTGATGGTCAGTTTACCAACTTTGATAGAGATAGAGTAGGAAGTGACCAGATTTTAGATCTTCTGTGTCTTTGATGAAGGTTTACTTGATATGGGTAGCTATTCTGTATTCTTGTTGTATCTGCTGGAATGCATTGGTACCTGGCAATGTGGGTTCAATGACTGTACTAAACTAGGAAGTGGGGTTTCACAGAATGAATATGTCCACCTTCCCTTAAAAAAATCTTTGTTTGCAAGTGGCTCACATTCCCAGTTTAGGATTACAAAATCGAGCTAAAATATTCTTGTTACTGGTTCTGCTTACCAGCTTTGTTGTCCCTGGAAAAATGCATTTCAGTGGATATTTACTGGTTGAACCTGGAGTCCAGTGTCTGGATTTTATTTGCCTTCTCTACAGCTTTCGTTTGCGTGTCTTCAGGTTGAAAACAACCACCTGAAGAAGGACCGGTCCTCCGAAAGCTAGTGCTTCCAAATAAACCTGTTGGACTATAACCTGGTGTTGCGTGATTTTTAACTTTGAACACCCGAGTCCAACACTGGCATCTCCAATTCAGTATTTTATTAGGGGGAACCACATGAAGGTTGCTATGTCTCTCCCCCCATCACACAGGCATACAACTGGGAATGCTCAGAATCATCAGCAGTCTGAAAACCCTAAAACTAACAAACAGTTGCATGTGCACCTTGAAAACCAAATCACCCTCCCGTACATAATCAACAGTAGGCTCCCACATAATTAGTCTTTGCATCAGCTGTCATCAATGTATGTACTAATGCCATTTCTCCCACAAAGTCATGGCTGTTCACATAGGAATATATGAACATAGGTTTAGGAGTAGACCACTTAGCCCCTTGAGCCTGTTCCACCATTCAATGAGATCATGGCTGATCCATGTTTCACTCCATATTCCTGCCTTTGGCCCATATCCTTAAAAGCTTTGCTTAACCAAACATTATCTAGTCATATTTAAAATCAACGACTGAACTAACATCAACTGTTGATTGTGGAAGAGAGTTCCAAATCTCTACACCCTTAACCATCTAAATTTTAAAGAAAACAGGTCTAATTTGTAAAATCTCTTCTCATAACTTAACCCCCGAAGTCTAGGTATCATTCTTGTAAGCACACCTCCTACTCCCTCTAAAGCCAACATATCTTTCCCATGCTGTGGTGCCCAGATCTCCTCAAAGTACAACGAGTGGGGTCTAACCGGAGTTTTGTTTAACTGCAGCATAACTTCTGCATCCTTTTACTTCAGTCCTCTAGATATAAAGGCCAGCAATCAATTAGCCTTCTTGATTATTTTCTGCACCCATTCATGACATTTTAAAACTCTATGCACCTGAACCCCCCCAGTCTCTTTGGACATCCACGCTATTTAACTTCACACCACTTCGAAACCGCCCTGATCTATTCTTTTTTTTGGTCAAAAATAGATAACCTCACACTTACTTAGATTGAATTCCAACTGCCACTGTTTTGTCCATTCACCTAGTCTATCAATATCCCTTTGTAATTTAAACTATCATCAACACTGTCTACAATGCTGCCTACTTTATGCAACCAGAAAAATTAAATGTATAGCTTTTTATGCCATTATTCAAGTTGTTAGTAAATAATGTGAATAATTGAGACCCTATCACAGATTCTTCTGGGACTCCACTTCTATCCTAAAAAGGACCTAAGGGGCAACATTTTACGCAGAGCTGCCAAAGGAAGTGGTGGAGGCTGGTACTATTACAACATTTAAAAGGCATCTGAATGGGTAGGTAGTGCTGGCAAATTGGACTAGATTAATGTAAAATATCCGGTCAACATGGACAATTTGAACTGAAGGGTCTGTTTCCATGGTGTACCTCTCTAAAATTATGACTAACATCCCAATTTTTTGGTACCTGTCACATTACCAATTTTCCAGCCATGGGATTCACATTGTGTGTGCTGCTATCTGTATCATTTAAGTATGAGAGTTCTTTGGGACCTTATATGGTATCAAATGTGCTGAGGAGCTACTTTTTAGTCGAAAAAGAAGAATCTTGAAGAGTAAACAAAATGTTCTACAACTATTTACATTTTAGAAGAAAAGGCTCCACATTGCTGTTGGCACTTGGCAGGATTTAATCTTAGGGCTGCCTTAAATGGGATCCTACTTTACTGCCCCACAAAATCCTCACCATATCATCACACACTCAATCAAGTATTAATCCTTTTAGATCTATTTTTATCATCCCCCAAAGCCTTTTTCTTTCAGCTATTATTGTTATGCATTTATTTATATAATTACATTTACCACTTATCCCAACTTTCACCAAGACTTTGACTTGACAAACTTAGATGCTCCTGGGGTTTACTATTCTCCCCAAACCTATTCTCTTTGGACTTGGGAGACCAGTCATTTGTTGAATAGAAGATAGCTGTTTTGGAATTTATTTCTGATTGTATGAGGACATATGTTCTTAAGAACCTTTAGTTTCTTCTATTTTTTTTCTTGGAAATATCACTCCTACTAGGGTAGGCACCTGTTTTTTGCAATATCATTAATCATTGTCTCTTCGTAATGTCTTCCATGGAATTGTTTGCTTCACATTTCCAATTTGTGTCAGAAGATTTTTGTTCTCAAAGTACAAGTGGATCTGTTTTGAAATTGGTCATCTCGTTACTTCAACTTGTTGATTATTTTGGACTTTGTTTGCCCTCAATGATTGATTTATTTATAAAACAATTTTGTCCATTCCTTAAATTGTGTTACCTGAAGAATTATTCTTGCTTGATAATGGTTGCTCAGAATTCTTCTTTGGAAAGTAAAGGTTTCAGATATTCTATTTGAACTAGTCCTTTCCTAGTCAACTCTAGTATCTAATTTGTAACTTAAGTTTGTCATAACTATGTGTTCACTGTGTTGTGTAGAAATCTGACTCAAATCAATCTTTGTAGCAATGTAAAACATTTTTGCCAAACCTATATAATCACAGCTTTCTATCTTATTGATAATATGAAATAACTTCTTTATGCAAATATAATTAATCTTAGGGAATTCTACTTGTTGGTTAAGTTCTACCATGAGCTTAGAGACCTCTATAAAATCTTCGACTGGCTATTCCTTGAACTAGCTGTGTCTTGACTGGCTGTTCCATAGCCTTTTGTTGTGTAACTCCTTTGTACTTTTGAATGACTTTAGGACCAACAT
The DNA here is from genome assembly GCF_004010195.1 of Chiloscyllium plagiosum. Taxonomy (NCBI): domain Eukaryota; kingdom Metazoa; phylum Chordata; class Chondrichthyes; order Orectolobiformes; family Hemiscylliidae; genus Chiloscyllium; species Chiloscyllium plagiosum. The sequence continues at coordinate 6,021 of NW_025211921.1, forward strand.
ATGTCTTTTTAAGCATGAGTGACTATTTTGTAGTATGTATAGATTTTCTAGTATTTAGGTTGCTGATGTTGCTGGAGAGGTGTTTGTGGCATACCTTTAAGTTATGTGCATTGCTAACTAGACCATGTAGTTGAATTTCTGTCACTGTAAGCAATGTTTTACCAATCAAAGCTCACTATGTGATAATATTGTGACATTATCAAGTCTAACTTGAAATTTATGAGATACCCATTGAAAATCAAAATGTTTGGTCTGAGTTGCCAATTGCCCTAAAGAAACTTCTCTTACACTTAATAAATGTGATGAATGCCCATCAGTACTGCCTCTATCAAAAAGCCATAAGACCATAAGACATAGAAACAAGAGTTGGCTGTTCAGCCTCTCAAGCCTGATCTGCCATTCAGTAGGATATGAGAGATCATTAATTAAATCATCTTTGGATTCACCAACATGTTATATTCTTCTGTTAAATCTTGGTCTTTCAAGATTTTTCTTAGTACTGATGTAATGATTGCATATCTCTATAAAGGTGTCTGTATCTTCCTTTACTCCTTGGTAAGCAACAACGTGATCTACTTTATTCCCAGTTACATAAAGAAATGTATTTACTTCTTCCACTTCTGGCTTCATGTCCAGTTTAGAGACTATTCTTATCTCAAAAATGATTTTCTTCAGGACATATATATATTTACTGGCAGAACACTGGGACTAATGTCAAGATGGGAGTGAATCTCATGTAGGAACTGGCGCGTAGCATCGAGAGCAGTAGATCAATGCAATATGCATTGTTTCACATACTCAAGTCTACCCAACAGTACTGTACTGCCCTTCAACCTGGTCTGAAGATGCCACACAAATGTGGTACATATACAACTTTGGAAATCCATGAGGATTATTTTTGGGATCTTGAGACTAACATTGTTTGAGTGGCTTCCTGTGTTAGCATATATTAAATCTCCTGATGTCTACAGGGAAAACATCCCTCTCAAAGTATACCATAAGCTGATTGTTAACAAAGCATCCCCAGTGATACAAAAAAACCCCACAGCTCATCTAAAATCCTGTGGTCCCTTCTGGAGTCAACTCTGTAAGCGATAATCTGATGACAACCCCATTTTCGTAAGCGGTGAACCTCCTGGTTGACTGCAAAGATTACAACAGTAATCTGGTAACTGACTCGAGCGGATGAAGTCCAATGGAAACATGGACAAACTTCAAGTTCTTGAAGAGAGGTCAGGGGAGATGTGGCCATTTGTTCCACAAATGGTACATGAGAAGTCGCTCCATAGTCAACCAAAGCAAACAATCACCCATTATACTGCCAGAGAGATCTATTCCTGGTTACATAGCAACCGTTCGTACTAAGTTACTTGAAGCCACTGAATGGATTACCCTCAACATCAAACTATACCTGCTTTTTCAGGTGAACAAATATAAAGACATTTTGAGGCAGTTCTATGCAAACAGCAAGGCTAGCAGAAATATTGTGGCTTGTGCCCCTCACCTGAGGATAAGAACTAGAAGCATGAGTAGGCACATAGAACATTGAACATTACAGTGCAGTGCAGTACAGACCATTTGGCCCTCGGTGTTGCACCGACCTGTGAAACCAATCTGAAGTCCATCTAACCTACACTATTCCATTATCATCCATATATTTATCCAATGACTGTTTAAATGCCCCTAAAGTTGGCAAGTCTACTACTTTGAAATTCTAGCACGCATGATCACTAGATCCTAGAGGATCCTTTACTGTGAGATCATTGATTAATCCCACCTCATTACACATTGCCAAATCCAGAACAATTTGCTCCCTGGTTGATTCCTCAATGTGCTGCACAAAGAAACAAGCTTTAATACATTCAAAGAACTCTCCCTTGAGACTATCCTTGTCAATTTGATTAACCTAGTCTATGCACATATTAAAATCATCCATGATTTTTGCCACTCCTTTCAGAGAAGCTCGAGTATTTCCTGGTGTACTGCACTCCACTGTGGAATTATGGTTTGGGGACCTATAGATTAATTCCATCAAGGACTTCTTTCACTTGCTATGTCTTATTTCTACCCAGACTGATTCTGCATCTCGATCTCCAGTACCTATACCATTTCTGACTAAAGCATTGACCTCTTCATTTTTTAATAAAGCTACACCATCTCCCTTTCCTCCCAGTCTGCCCTTCTGAAACAGTGAAGTACGCTTGGTTTTCAATTCCCAAACCTGATCTCTTGCAACCACGTCTCAGTAATCGTCACCAAATCATCCCCATTCATCTCTACTTGCACTGTTGACTTATTAATTTTATTTTGAATGCTTTGTGTATTCAAATATAAATACAAAGCTTTTGGTTTATTATCAAATTTCCCTATTCTTATATGTTGATAAAGGAGTGGCACTAATACAGAAATGACCTAAAGACAAAAGGATAATGAAAAAAGGAGAAAATAAACATTGAGGATAAACTTGCAAGTAACATCAAGACAGGCAGAAACTGATAGTTTGGAAGAAAGAAACCAAAGTGAACTTTGATCTCTGAGGGTATAATAATGGGAAAGCACATGGCAAATGTGTTGAATAAATAGTCTGCATCAGCCTTTACAGTTGAATACACCAAAAGCATTAACAAATAATCAGAGGGTTAAAACGGGATGGTTGGGTGGAGTGGTAAATAAAAAAAATACAATAGCTATGGACTATATGAGGAAACTAACAGTACGAAAGGCTAATAGGGCTGGTAACCTGATGGGTTACATTCTAGGATTTTAGAGAGATAATGATGCACTGGTAGCAATCTTCCAAGAATCTTTAGATCTTGGAGATGTCCCAAAAGATTGGACAACTGCTAATGTAACATGTGTATTCTAAATGTGAGACAAAAAATACGTAACTGTAGGACATTAAACTATGGCTATAACTTAACATCTGTTGTTCGGTGAATGTTATGATCTGTTAAAACGGCTGTAATAGCGAAATATTTAGAATTACATAATTTAGTTAAGGAGAGTTAGCCTGACATCTTGAAGAGGAGATCATGCCTGAAAGTTTATTAGAGTTATTTTATGAGGTATTAAGTAACATAGATAAAGGGGAATTAGCGGATGTAATATTTTGCATTTCCAGGAGGTGTTCCTTAAGTTACTACACATAATATAATAATATGGCTACTTAATATCCATGCGTTGAGGGTAGTATATTTGCATGCATAGAGGATTGGCTAACTAACAGAAGACAGAGTTGAGATAAAGAGGGCACTTTCTAGATGACACCCCTGTATCACCGGGATTAATGCTCGTACCACAGTATTTTACAGTATATGTTCATGATTTGGATGAGAAATGCGAATGTACTATGGCTAAGATTGTAGATGACATAAGAATTGGTGGAAAGGCAAGTGGTTTAAGATAACACAGAGTTTGCAGAGGGATGGATACAGGTCAAGCAAGCGAGTTAAAGCCTAGCAGCTGGAATATAAATGGAGAAACTGTGAGGTTATGCACTTTGGCAGGAAGACTAGAGGAACTGAATATTACTTATATGGAGAAAGGCTGCAGAAATTTACAGCACAAAGGAATTTGGGAGTGCTCATGTATGAGTCACAAAAAAGCTCGCATACAAGTTCAACAGGGAATAGGGAAGGCTCCGAAAGCTTGTACTTTCAAATAAACCTGTTGGACTATAGCCCTATATGTGATTTTTAACTTTTTTTCAAAAGGAATGGGGAGTCTTGTTTAAAACTATACAAGGCAATAGTTAGACCATACCTGGAATACTGTAAACAGTTTTGTTTTCCTTATCTTAGGAGGGATGAAATGGTAACCTATGATAACCTCATAGGCAATCTCAGAGACTGCTAGCCTTTGATTGGCTGGTAGCTTCTGGTAAAGTGGGACTTCAATGTCAAGTAGCTTTGCAGAAGCTCAGCTCCTAATTAGTTCATTGGAGCTGGATCTAGCAAGTTTTCTTGTTGGTGAGAGCAGAAGTAACTTGGCACTGTAGAAATCAATCCCAGCAATTGTCTCTAAATACAATTTGAAGAACTCATATTAGATGAGAAATATTAACTCAGTTTCCCATCACATACATGCTGCCAGACCAGCTCTGTTTCTCCAGCATTTTGTGTTTGTTTCTCAAAATACTGGTCTGATATCCACAGGGTATCCATATTGGTTGGATTCAGTGCTCATGCTCTCACAGGTGTCAGAAATGGTAGGTTGGGACCACAATCAGCTAACAGAGAGCAGGGTGCCGACCGTGAATACTAGTTTGGCATCTAACAGAGGTACCTGTAACTGACGGGTGCAAAACGTCCTCAGTTCTCCCAAGCATCATCTCAAATGGTAGAGGTACCTCTGATTGTAGCCCTTCAATAACAATATTATCTGAAAATCAAGGCTTGGAAAGCAGTTTAGAGAAACCACCTCAGCTATTGTTCCTAGTAAATAGCACAAGAATCTCATGCGAAGGACATAAATTAGGGTAACAGGCATAAAACAGAGCATAATACACAAAAATGTACTTTCATCACATAGACAGGTAATCACAGTAAAGCTCCTCTCCTGTTGCCGAGTATTGCCAGACAGGAGAATTTCAGGAGATAGAAAACATGAGTAGCAATAGGTTATTTGGCCCTGTAAATCTGTTCTGCTGTTCAACAAAATCATGGATGATTTTCTCCCTCAAATTCATCTTCTCTGCTATCCCCATACCCCTGAATCCTTTTCTACCTTTATTCAAAGAGTATAATTCCATGCTCTATATTCTCAAGGCAGGAGAAACACTTTCTCAGATTTATCCTGTAGAATTTTTCATATCTTTATTCAGTCAATTTTCTGAACTCTAAGGAATATAGACTGAGTCTACTCAATATTCTCTTATAGGGCATCAAGCTCATCTGAGAAATTGAACAGATAATTAGGTCTTGTTGTTATAAGTTAAACACTGTCTTTTGCTCCCATTTAGTCAGGTTATGAGCCAGGAATCTTTCCCTACACTCAGTTTAAAGTGCAAAGCACCTTTGGACAGATGCACTGTTCCATATAGTAATGCACAATGCAATTAAATAAACAATGATTATGTCTGTTCTATAACCACCAGAGGATATTAATGCAGGTTTGATGTGGATGAGTTACTGGTGCAATGAAAGACCTGCGTACACAAGTATATAGATAACAGTGAAGTCAAAACAAGACAGATTTATGATCGTACTCAGGGGAGAAAGCCATATGCCAATGATCATTGTTTTGCAGATAACCAGGGCTTCTTTATGTATGGGGAAATATCTGCATGTCCTCCTTCATAATTCTTCTGATCTGCTTCTTGATGGTTTTACTCAATCACTGGGTTTTGAACAATTTAAATGTGATGCAGAATGCAACACATTATTACTTTAGCCATTTTAGCAAAAGCATTTTTGAGGTGTTTGCCAGTCACCTGATTTTTATTTTCCTGATCAACCTGTTCAGAGATTTTATTACACACCTCTGGTGTGGATGGGACTTGAACTTGGATCTGCTTGGTTCAAGAGTAGGGATACTACCACTGTACCACAAGAGTGTCCCTTAAAGAATACATCCTTATTACTTGTGCACTGTCCAGCTCAAATATAGTACATAATCTCCTTCAGGAAATTGAACTCTGGCCCCCTGTGTGACAGACAGGGATACTAACCATTACACTAATGAAGAACAACTTGCCAGTCACCTGATGCACAGTTTGATCATCCAAACACCCTGCATGATTATTATGTTGGTCTGGGTCCCCAGGCATAAAGTTCAGTGGCCTAGAAATCTTCAGTGGTTTCAGGTCTTTACTGGCAATTAAGTCTTCAATATGGCAGGCAGTAAACACACATACCATACAGGGTATTGAAGGTCTCCTTGCTCATGAACTCAGTTACACCCAGTAGTTGAGTACAGGTCATTGATATCATTTTCAAGAGACCTATTATCAGATGAGTCTCAGTCTACTTCAGTTGCATGAATAAATCTCTACACTTTGTTCAGCCAGCGTGAACTAATTTCTAACCTGTTATGTTACTTTCCAGCCTGGGTATGTAGGTTGTATAAAACAATGGTTGTTAGGCACAATCCATAACTTGCAGCCATCATATGTTGGATTGCTGCTGGATCCATGAATCGTGGTTATTTCACAATTTGGCACGGTGGCACAGTGGTTAGCACTACTGCCTCACAGCACCAGAGACCTAGGTTCAATTCCTGCCTTGGGCAACTGTGTGTGTGGAGTTTGCACATTCTCCCCGTGTCTGTGTGGTTTCCTCCCATAGTCCAAAAATGTGCAGGTTAGGGTGAATTGGCCATGCTAAATTGCCCGTAGTGTTGGGTGTAGGGGAATGGGTCTGGGTGGGTTGCTCTTTGGAGGGTTGGTGTGAACTTGTTGGGCTGAAAGGCCTGTTTCCACACTGTGGGGAATCTAATCTAGAAGTGAAAAAGTGAGTGTCACATGCCAGCTTAATAATAGTGACTCTTTTGAGTTTATAACTAGCAATAGTATTACTGAAAAATACCCAAGTATCAATACAGCTGCAAATAATTCTTAATTGAATTCTAAGGATTCATACAAATTGGTAGAAGTCGTGTTGCCTTTTGATGGCAGGTACCAGTTTATGCCAAACTTTATTTGTTGATGGTGCAGTACAAAATATCCATGTCAGACATTTGTGAATAAGATATGTGCACTAGACATCATTTAACAGTTGTAATAAGTGCCATTGCCCTGAGTTAGATGTGGAGAGCTGTTCAAGTACAATTTATAAACATGCAGAATGAATTTACCGATGGCTGTATTGTGCTTAATACTGCCAAATAATCCCTGAACGCCGATTGAATTATTTTTCAGACCTACCAGCTCTGTTTCAAAACCTGCATCCCATGGTGCATTGCAATATCCACATAACTTTTCAGTGACAATAGGAGCAGGCATGCATCAATGATATTAGAAGTTAAAGTTCATTCAGATGAAGTAGGGATGCTTAGCCATACTGTATAGTCCCTTCTAAAATGTATGCTGGCGAAAATCCAAATCCAGGGTTTCCTGCTGAATTGCTGTTTTCGATTCCTGTACTTCTGCCTGTCGAAGTCTTGGTTGAATAGATAGTGAAAAGTTTATTAGTATTCTTTGTTGTACAGCTTTGTCTGGTTAAAATTCTTAAGAAGTCATATTCGACTCGAAACCTTAACTGTTTCGCTCTCCACAAATACTGTAGACCTAAATATTTCTAACGCTTTCCGTTGTCGTTTCAGATGTCCGGCATCTGCAGTATTTTACTTTGATTTAACTGGTTAAACTCCAACAATCTCTCTCTATACAGATTGTTGTGGCCCGAAAACATTGCTATCCCAGCCATAAAACTCCTCGTACTTAAACCCGGACTATAGATATTTTACTGTCGGCAGAGGGGACGAGATGATCGGGTAAATAAACATAGGTGGCTAGTTTTGGTGAGTATGAATTCTGGATGAAAAAAATGTGCAGAGGAAGTGTTCAGATTGGATTCGAAATGGTGTGAGATCATGCAACAATGTGTGCTTTTAAAAAAAAGTTGCCAAATTTTCAAAAGCACTTGACCGACCCGGGGTGCGTTGAAAAAACTCCGCAGGTGTCACTCTTGAACATGAACTGGTCAAAATTAAGATCCACGGCGGAGCCACTTGGGCACCTCCCTCCCCAGATTCCGCGTGGGAAGGGGGGGATACAGGTGGAGCGGGTGACGTCACACGCCATTGTTTACACTGGGGCGTCCCGACGCACGGCTCAATGCTGCCCGGTTGCTATGGCGGCGAGCGGCATGACGTCAGACGGCGGAGTTGATACAGTGTATCGGGTGAGTGTTGGCAGGATACTCGCGCGGCGCTTGTGAATGGCTCGCTGCGGCTACGGCTGCGGCTGCTCTGCTGGGCTCTCTGATCATTCAGTTCCGTGCTCAGTCTGCGCTCTCTGACCGTGGTGCCATGCTGCGACTGCAAACCACGGCTGTCCATCCGTGATCCACCAACTCTTACCCCCCCCCCCCCATACCCGCACCCACCCAGCTCCACCCCCCCACCCCATTCCAATCTAAACCTCGGCAACCAGCAGCCACAATGTCCAGGAGGAAACAGAGTAACCCCCGGCAGATTAAACGTGAGTTTGTCGCTATGCCTGTCCTTCTGCTCACTTCACAAACTCTCTTGCCGTCTGTCAACGCCGCGGCGTCTCTCCTCTCAGTTTTAAAAACGACTGTTTCCAGGCAGGTGTTCATATTTCTGATGAGAGGTAGGAGGCACAGGATATATTTTCACAGTCGACCTCGTCAGCGAACCAGAGTGTCTGCTCAATGCAAGCTAAAAATAATTTACTTATCTGGTGATTTTTATATCGCCGGAACAATCATCAGTTTTGGATATTCTAGACTTTCCCTATTTGATTTTCCCTATATGATTTGCTTTTGTTTTACTTTTTGAAAAGAAAAACAGAGCCCTCTTTTCTGATGACGACTCTATTTTTCTGGTAAAGGAAACATTGAACAAAAGTAGAGCTTGTTTGACTGTAGACTGGATGATGAGAAAACATGATAAGCCGGAGGCTTGATCTAGGTCCTGATATAGATTGCCAAGTGAGATAACAGTTCTTATCAGTTCATACCAGACTGGAGAGGTACCGAGTAGGACGGTTATTGAAATACAAAGAAATAAAAAAATAGCGAAGAAAAATCCCCAGAAAGTCTGCTGATGTAATTGATTCCATCGTTAAGCTATTAATGCCGTTGATTTCTTTACATCTAACATTGAATTCATTGCATTTGGAGAGGCTAAGATGGCATGTGTACATAGCTTTGTTTTTCAACATTGTACTTACTCCAATTAGGCTAAAAATATTTTTCACTTGTTAATTTGAATGGATTCCACTTCTTTTGATTTGCAACAATGCTCTACAGCTGATAGGATTCAGGAAGCAATTTTTTCTACAGTTATTTTAACCCAGAAGGGAAATTGGATATACAATATTACATAACACAGGTAATTGATCTCTTGTGTGAAAAACACATAACTGGTGGCTCATGAAGCTTTACAGTAGTACAACCTACTTTTATATTAGCAAAATTTAACAACTGGTTAAATATCAGAATTATTTGGACATGATGCCAAGTTGTATATCAGGTGAATTTCATAATCTACACTTTTTTGGTTTGCAAAAAACTGACCATACTATATAGTGGAAATAAGCTTAAAGTTGTATATTACTATCCAATATAGTTGCATAAGAAACAAGTCAGAGTAAATTCTCTTGATCCATACTTGGGATGAGGGGTTTCTCTTATAAAGAAAGAGAAGTTGAACAAGTTGGGCCAATACCCATTGGAGTTTAGGAGAGTGAGAGATGACCTTGTTGAAACATACATGATCCTGAGGGGGCTTGATAAGATGGTTATTGGGAGGATGTTGTGGAGGAGACTAGGGTTACTGTATGTAGTTTAAGAATGAGGTCTCACTTTGAAAACCAAGAAGAATTTTATTTCGTGTGGGTTGTTTGTGGAAATTTCTGCCCAGAAAGCAGTGGAGACTGGGTCATTGAATTTATTCAAGGCTGAGTTAGATTTATGATTGACAAGGAGGCCAAATGTTATGGTGGCAGAAGATAAAGTGGAAATGAGGTCAAAATAAGATCGACCATGATCTTATTAAATGGTGAAGCTATGAAATGGGCCAAGTGGTCTAGTCGTGCCCATATGTGCTGTGTTCCTATAAGTTAGATGTGTTTAACTGTTTATACTGCCACACGTTTAACTCTGAACTTTGAGTTGTTAAAACTTGTTCAGGTGTTTGAGTGACAGTGTGTAAACAGAGTTTTTATCCACTTCATTCCACTTCCTTACTCAGTTTTAAGCGATGCTAATAACAATTAGATTAGATTCACAGGTGAAAGTTTCGAAAAAAAATTACCCATGTGAAAGAGACAAAATTGATGATCTGTTAGATTTTTGTAATTGATAATTCTCCACTGCACTGGCCAATCTTATGCTTTAGTTAAGAGGTCATTTTGACTTAAATGTTCTATACTTCATGAGTTTTGCTTAAAATACCACATTTTAAAATACTAAAATAAACCTTATTGTTTGATCTGACGTTTTGGGGATTGATTTCTGACATTTATATGCAATATGGAAATACACTATTGTGTATTTTTAGGATTGATTCTCAATTTGTTTGATGAGATTTGTCTTGAACTGGCTATGCACAGCTTACATTGCAGTAGATACCAGGGGATCAGACTTACAAATATGTGGAAATGTTATAAAATTTTAAGGGAATGTAGATTTTTGTGGGAAGTAAAAGAAACTTCAATGGGACTTTAGCTTGTGCCTTTCTTGCTAACATGTACATAGTTCTATAATAACTTGCAATGTGCAGGTAATTAATTCAATGGGAATCTTATGATTACAAAGAGGTGAAATTCAATAAGTTATGTAATAATTCAAGAAAGAGAAGGTGAAAATAAACAACCTATTTGGAAGTATGAATTAGTACTATTTGTTGTTAGCTGTTCAGAATGTATTGGAGCAGTTCCCTCTACGTCCAAAAGCCATTACTAGATACATTTTTCGATGATATAAACGTTATAAATGAACAGATTTAAGAAAATTATTTTAATATTCTTGGCCTCTGTTACATGCAATTTTGCATCTAAGTTGGCTTCTAGATATCAAATGCTATGTTTGAAATGGCCTTAAGGTTAAGATATTGTCCTTGTTTTTAATTGCAAGCATAATGCTAAGTGTGTTAAGCTGGATATCTTTGATTAATGCACCATCATTAATTGTTTTTGTACAACCTTTCAAGCCAATGACATGACATGACATTTAATATTGTAACTGAAATAAAGTTTGGCCTTAACTGTTCTTTTTGTAGAAATAATTTCAGAAATCCTTATGTGCTTTTGTTGAACATTGGAAACTTTTAATATTAAAACAAACTTTACGTGGTGACTATAAAGAGTATCTTGTATCAGTTACATTGTGAAAGTAAAGAATGTAATGTACTTGAGATCATACGTTCTTCATAATGTTTACAATGTGTCTTTTAGGTGTTTTCATTTACAAGTGCTTTGTCCTTTTTGTCTCATTTCTTTCCTTTTGTCTGTTATCTAATGTTACACAGTCTTTAGTCTCTGTCCTTGATTTTTTGTGATTTTCACTTTTTCATCTTTGCACAGTTACTTTATCTACCTGGTTTCATACTTCTAAATTCACTCGTCTGTGCCTTTTTAAGTTATTAGTTGCCCTGTCTCCTTTTTGAGTATGTTCATTCATACATTTTGTTATTGTTCATTCCAGTTCCTTGTGTTTCTGTGATCTGTGCGTGTCTTATAATTTCCACTATTCTGCCCTGTTCCTATGCATGCACCCCTCTCTGGTTCCACTATTTGCTGCTGCTGCCATCATTTCTGGGTTTTTTTTCACTCTTTCTCTCCCTTTCTGAGCTGGATAACATTCTCCTGGTATAGGCCTCTTGGGCAGGTTTGCTATATGATAATACAGAAAGTTGAACTGGCCCCATTACTATAAAGTGATGGTTGCATTGATAAGCTTTGATAATGGTGCAGATAGCAAGTACTAAGCGACCAATGGTTGAGCCTTGTCTTCCATTAGCATTCCGCTCCAGTAATCTGCACAGCTCTGACAATCACTTCTCCATTTCCACTCCTCTACCAGATAAGAATGGAAATACTGACTTCATGGGAGCTGATTAGGGTGTCTGGATTTCTCGATAATACCTTGATAAATTATGTTTCCTTTTTTTAAAAGGGGGAGAGTCAAAACTTCACATCTATTTTTCCCTCTCATGGTGTTTTATTAAAGGAGCTCCAGTCCAGTTGTGTTTTTTTTTAAAAAGTACTGTGATAAAAAGCAAAGATAAGGACTGGACTGTTTTGTGTAGGAGTGCGTATCAATGTTATCTATCTCTTTTTTTCACTTTACTGAGCAGCCTGTTGTTTTTAGCCTTATCACACTCCACCAAAATGCCAGGGAAAAAAAACTGCCTGGATTATTCATTGCTTGATGATAACATTTTTTTGTAATCTTTTTTTTAATTTTTTAAATTAGGTCTGCGTAAATAAGGTGAATGTTCTTGCAATAAGATACTGCATGATTGACTGCCTGTCTTCAGGGGAATAAGCATACTGTCTTCTGACTTTTTAAATATTAATTTTGGACTGAACGTTTTAATTGAATCAGTACTGAAAAAGAAAATTGAGTTTTTGGCAGTCTTTGGAATGACCATATTCTGGACATTTTATTGTCAACCCACATTGCTTCCTTGGGTAAAGTAATGAGTTTCTTGCACTGCGTCTTTGACTGTCTCCTGTTTAGAGAAGAGAAAAATTTGGCTGCTTGATCAAGGGAAACCTTGTACAGTTGTGGCTGTCTGCCTTTTTTTTGTGATATTACTTAGAGTGAAACAAACAGTCTAAACTTTAGTGATGGATGTGAGCCAACCACTTGTACTTCTAGCTTATTGAACTGACTGGTTGGTCCTCCTGAATGCTGAGTAATGCAAGGCTACTTAGCTCCCACCCACAAACAACGAGTTCTATTGCCTGCTTTCCATAGGGTTACGTTTAGTACAACAGGGAGCTTGCTTCTCTTTCTCCCCTCCCCCCCCCATTAAAGAAAATGGAATAGATCTGATCCATCTCGTTTTCCTACTTATCAAGGTAGGTAGATTGAAATTTGAGTTCTGAGTTTATGATCAAAAATTGTTTGTTATTAAATGATGTGATGTTATCAGGTTTGACCAGAGAATAATAATGACAATGAATTGTTTTTTTGCTGAAAATTAAATCACTGTCGTTCCATGCACACAATCTATGTTTTGAGAAAGAGCAAAATACTTTGCAGTGTCATGTACAATTTCTTTGGGAGCTGTTTACATCGAATCATCCCCTGGTTAATATCACATAGCAAAGCTCTTTTTTTTTAATTTTTTAAATTAGGTCTGCGTAAATAAACTTAGATTTTGTTTTATGACTTGACAGGTATCATCATGACCTATGTTTTGAATAAAAAGTAAGTCATTGATACAGAGGTTTGTTGAAATCAGGGACCTCCATCCAGTGAATACAGTAACATATAACTAATCATATATGGGGTTCATGGTTTCTATTAGCGTGAGATGTTTGGTAGAGTTTCTGATTCATTTTTAAGTATTAGGGGGTATTGAAAGAATTGACGACTGCATTATATACCTTTCTCCGTTTGGCTGTACACTAAAAATAAATCTATTGTCGGAACAGTGCCCACTTCAATATAGTGATAATGTGCCATATTTGTTTGGGCAATAATGCCTTTACTCTTCATGGTACTGCTGTGTATCAATTACTTAAGCAAATCAGTGCAATATGGTGTTGAACCCATTTTTAGTTTTTGATGTAACGAGCATTGGTACAGGAATAGGCCTTTTAGCTACTGAGCATGCTCCACCATTCAATTAGATCATGATTGATGTGTATCTCTGTTCCATTCACCCACCTTTTGTTCCATGTTCGTTGGTACTTCTAACAAGGAAGAAGAATCACACCACACCAGGTTATAGTCCAACAGTTGTATTTGGAAGTCCAAGCTTTTGGAATGATGCTTCTTCATTCATCCCAGTCTGACACCAGCACCTCCACATCAAGGAAAAAGAAGAGTAGGAAGAATTGAAGGGAGAATTGCAATAATCTAAGAAGTGGTAATGAGCAAATTGTTGAAAATGTGGGCTTATACATTTGTGGGCTTATAAATGTGGGCCCACGTCCTGTTGGACTTCGTTTTTAGGGTCTTAAAAGAAGTGGCTGGTGGGAGAATTGATACATTATTTTTAATTTCCCAATACTCCCTTGATTTGGGAAAAGTCTCAGTAGATTGGTAAAATGTAAATATGACTTCTTTATTCAGAAAGGGAGGGAGATTAAAAGCAGGAAACTACTAGTTAGATTAACATCTTTCATAGGGAAAATGCTAGAAGTTATTAAGAAGTTATAGCAAGGTACTTGTGTCTGTTCAAGGAAATCAGGTGGAGTCAACATGGTTTTGACAAGGAGAAATCTTGTTTAAACAATGTATTAGGATTCCCTTGAGGAAGTAACATATACTGTGGATAATGGATGTACTGTACATGCTACATTGAAGGTTACTGTGAAAAATAAAAGCTTATGGTTTAGTTGGTAGCATTTTATCATTGAGAGAAGATTGGCTCCCTAACAGGAGGTAGAGAATATGTACAAATGGGTCTCTTCCAGGTTGGCTTAAAGTAATGTGTGGTGTGTCATAGGGATTGGTGCTGGGACCTCAACGTTTTTAGTTTGTATAAATAACTTGTATGAATGGATTGAAGGTATGGTTGGCAAATTTGTGGATAACACAAAGATATGTAGTAAAGGAAGTAGTAATGATGGCACACAGGTCACAAAAGGTATATATGGGTTGTGAGTGGGCAGAATTCTGTCAAATGTATAATGTGGGAAAATATGAAATTGTCCATTTTGGCAGCAAGAATAATAAGGCGTATTATGTAAAATGAGAGAAATGCAAAAAGATCTTGGTATATTAGTGTTAGGGTTAGGTAAAGCAGGCAGAGTTAGTGTTTAGGAAATCTTACGGAATGTTATCATTTATCACAAGGGGAATTGAATGCAAAGGTGGGGCATTTTTGCTTCACTTGTACAGGCACAAGTGAGATCACATCCGGAGTAGCCTTTCTTTCTTAAGAATGGATGTGAATGTATTGGAGGCAGTTCAGAAAAGGTGTGTGAGACAAATAGCTGGAATGGATAGGTTTCCTGGTGATGAAAGGTTGGACAGGCTAGGCTTAAATTTGCTGAAATTCAAAAGAATAAGTGTCAACTTGATTGAATTAGATCCTGAGCAGTTTTGACAGGTAGGGTGTGCAGAGGATATTTCACTATTTAAAAATCTATTTAAAACAGACATGATTTTTATTCTTAGAGGGTTGTGACTCTTTAGAACTTTGTTCCCAGAAATGTGGTGGAAGCAGAGTTTTTGACTATTCTTGAAACAGAGGTGGATAGATTCTTGCAGAAAAAGGGTTGGGAGTTAGGGGAGATGTTATCTGGAGTAGGTAGGAATGTGAATTTGAGATTGCAATCATATCCGCCAAGATCTTATTGAAAGGCAGAACAGGCCCAAGGAACTGAATGGCCTACCTGCTGTATGTTCAAATGTTCATATAAGATTAGGTGAATGAGATATTTTGCTACAAGGAAGAAGCAACATTGTTTGCATGTCCTGATATTTCCTTCGGAGCACCGAATCCGAGGGATTAGTTTACTTACCAGTTTCTTGCCTCAGGAAATAGCATCTCATGCTAAGTAGGATTTGGGATTTCAGCATAAATATTTGGTCCTGGGCTGATTTGTAGGTACAAGGCAAGATGCTTCAATATTGGGAATTGAATATCTTTTTATAATTGATGTTTAGTATGATGCACCCTTGCAGGAAGCATATTTGTACAAAAGTAATTGAGTAGGTGGAGTGAAACTTTTCAAAAAGTTGAAATCTTTCATTTCTCCAGTCATTTGTAAGTTATCTTTGAGTCAAATTGTTGATTATTTGGTACAAAATGTTGTACTTTGTGTAAATTGATTGAGTTTTTTATTAATTTACAAATTTGGCACATGTTCAATTATATTGGAACTATTTTTGTTTTTTTTGTTATATATTAACTATTCATCCCTAATTATTATGTCTTCTCTGGTAGAGATAGTGACTAGATGAGTCAATAAAAGCTGGAAAATTCATGTTTCCATAAAGGATCTGTGCTGAAATAGTAATGAATATGAATCATGAAATTTGCCATGTATCCTGTACTTAAAACATAGCATAGACAAGGCAAGGCATGAGTGCATTCAAGGCTATAATTCACATGCAAGTAGACACATGGGTGCAATATTGGTTAATAGTCAGTGTCTAATAAAGTGTACAACAGCAGGAAATCTTGGGGCAAAAATATGGCCAACCAAAAGTCTGCATTTGGGGTTTCACAAGCATCTAAACTATGTATGCCACTACTATAGCAAACAATAGTGCTTCTCTTAAATTTCCAAGCACTGAAGAAGTGGTTATTTCTGTCTCTGCAAACAACAACATTAGAGTGCATACTTGTCGGGGTCCTGATGATAATTCTGACTATTAGCTGAGTCTCTATTCACCCGAAGGCTGACTGCTGGTTTCTTTCACGATGGTAATTTGACTTTTCAATAAATGCCTCGACTGAATTGTTTATGTTGTTGCAACAACCCCAAAATATAAGCATGTCTTTGCATCCAAAGGTTGTCTTCTTAAATCCACTTCCTTTTCCCACAGTTTGCAAACTAAATATAAATAAAAATATGATGACTGACATTGATTACCGCAGGTATTCTAAAATAATCAAAACCGCAAATTGTACCTGAACCACATGTTACACTGTCAGATCTCTCTTTTTTTAAATAATCCAGTTTACCTATATTGACCTGAAGGAAAATATTCCTATCAAAAAGACCAAAATATTTTATTCTGAAAGTATACAGGATATATTGCAATGTTTCATGCAAATTAAAATAGGAAATTGATTATTTTATTTCTATTCTTTGAATACATCAGCTCAAATTAATTTCTATTGTGCAATATTATTGAACTTGAGCTTGAGGATGAGATTCATGGCACATTTCTATTGCATCACAACCAATTCCACCTTTTCTGTTACTGGTGATTTGTTGGTCCACTTCGCCCTGTACCTGAATAACTTATAATCATCCTGTTATTTCCCTCCTTTGTTTTCCCAATCTTGCTTTTAGTCTTTTTCTTCTCACTTATAAAACACATATCCTTTTCTCCCTTCTCTTTTACTCCTAGCTCTTTTTAAATTTAATTGCTTGCTTATTTATTCTTTGTAAAAGGTTCTTTCTTAATATTTCTGTGCTGTAACACTTATTCCTTATCCTGTTCCTCTCCTTTTCATTCATTTTCCTCCCCCAACCAACTGATGGGAACTATATTGTGTGTTCTGGGAGCCACATATTCTCAAGTGAAACAATCTATTGTAATCTATCACACTTTTATCTGTACTATCTGAGAACTGAAAATGGCCTGGCCTTGCAATGGCGCCATGCTTGTAAGCTGATAAAGTTACAGAGTTCACTGGTGATGAATGTTAAGTAACTACACCCTCATTAGATAGGATATGGACTTGGCAGAAGGACTAGGTATTTGAAACTAAGCTACTCTGCATCTTAATCACTGGCTTTTTTTCAGATTTCCTTTCAACAATAGTCCTTTAACACTTGACTCGTGTAGTCGTTAGAAGAAATGTTTATTCCAATCAAAATGTGTTAATTAATCACTCATATCGAATTGATCTTTTACTATTTGCTATTTCATCGGTTTAAAAATAAACTAAATGGCTTGGTTGCTATAGATACATGATGAAAAGGTCAAACCAAGTTTACCTTATCATGATATGGACAGTTACTAATTAGAGATAGATATTGGATTGGCAAAGTCTAACAGCAGTTGTACTCATTTCCATGATGCACACCAGTGTAATATTAAAATTAACTCATGTATGATGGTGCAAGTAAGCTAAAAGCATCTGGTGTTAGCTGTTAAGAGGCATTTGATGCATCTGCTGTTTTAAGTTGAGACTGCAGAGATTGAGAAAAATTCTATCATGTTATGAATTGTTTTAAGACATTCACAATATTGCATACATTATTTAGTTCTTATTTTCCTAAATACAAATTGGAGTTATTCTGATTTTATTTTTGTACCTTTAAATCTGAGATTTTTTTCTGCAATTTAAAATGGGAAAAGTGGAATAGCATATTTTAAAATTTTAAAATTCAACAATTGTGTCCATTTGTAAGCCATTATTTGAAACAGATGATTAATGCTCAGCAAGTTTGATTTTAAAAAAATCCTTATCGATGCAACACCCTTTTTTACAAACCTTTCTTTTTAATAAACTAAACTGTCAGTTCACAAAAATAAAAGGTTGCTCATTTATTAAACTGCATACTTTGCACAATTTAAAAGAGCTGTGAAATGAAACACAATTTAAAAACATATACTTTACAGATCTGCAATATTGATTTTAATATTTCGGAGATCATAAAATGTAAAGAGCTTCTGCATTTTGTGTTCTGTCCTGATAACACCAGAACTGAGTAAATGAGCAATTATTATCTGCATGTCTCTGTCCATCCTATAACTACAGGACTTCACCAGTTATTGTTTTGCACAGGGCAGTAAGTTAATGGAAAAATGATAACCATTGACTTGCTTAAATGTAAGGGCTCCTACTTATGGAGGAATAAAATAGGCTTAATTTTCATCTGCCATTGTAAAAATAAGATCAATTTTCAATATTGAGATTATTCAAATCTATTGAAGTAAGTCTGCTTTAAATTTTGCACATCATGTACCGACGTTTAGGTTAGTTTTAAGCATTTGAGATTAAAATGAATGCCTTTCGAATTGAATGGAAGTAGTCTGGAGATGTTATTTCTGTTTGTACACCTGTTCGACAATTTACCACAGTAAGTGATTTGTACCTAGACCTCATAATCTGATACTGCAGGAGAAACTTCCTCCCTGTTTTTCTCTTTCTCAGTCAAGGTGCATCTGTTCAGTAACTATTCCTAATACAGCTGAACTGAGATAAAGTGAGCTCATTTGCTCATGGTGTAAATCTAAAGTGAAAGCCATATCAAACAACATTTATTGACATTATTTTAGGAAAATAATTTGATACGTTTAACAAAAAGGATGTTACTTTGCAGGTAGAGGGCAAATGTTGGACTTCACAACAATTATCATAAAAATCAAAAGAACCAAAACAAAACAAATTACTGGAAAAGCTCAGTAGGTCTGGCAGCTTCTGTGAAGAGAAATCAGTTAACGATTCAGGTCCGGTGACCCTTCCTCAGAACCTGTCTTATCATA
>NW_025211922.1:0-7365 GCF_004010195.1 Chiloscyllium plagiosum
TGAGAAGTTTGCACATTCTCCCCATGTCTGCATGGGTTTCCTCCGGGCGCTCCGGTTTTCTCCCACAGTCCAAAGATGTGCAGATCAGGTGAATTGGCCATGTTAAATTGCCCTTGGTGTTGGATGGATTAGTCGGGTAGATCTAGGGGGGTGGGTTTCTCTTCAGAGGGTTGGTGTGGACTTGTTGGGCCAAATGGCCTGTTTCCACTCTATAGGTAATCTAATCTAAAATAAAAAATTAACCACAGCTTGGGAATTCTTTGTTGAGGCTGGGATCAGAGATGCTGGTATGTAAGGTTGCCTCATTGGGATAGTTGTGGCAGAGATGGTAAAAGCATACGAATGTAATGGAGTCCTAACAGTGTGTAGGACATATGGAATCACAGTTGAGGTGGCTGTGGAGGTCAGTGAGCCTGTAATGAATGTTTATGGAATGACTTTCCCCAGAAATGGTGGCACAGAAACCAACAATAGGATGAGTCAGTGGTGGGCATTCCGAAGGTGAGGGAAGGGTTTAAATTTGAAGCAAAATTTGATGACCATTTCCAATTTAGGGAGAGAGCTGGAAATGGCACCAATACAGTCATCTGTGAAAGCATATTATCTACACTGTCAGAGTTAAGATAATATTGGAAGGTAGGGTTACATTATGATCTTAATCTGAAATGTTCACTTTAACATTGGACTTTCATCAAACCTGCTTTTATAAAGTTAAGGTTTTATGTTTGTGTCGTTAGTCTTATTTTTTTCTTTCAAACTGGCATCTTAAAAAATGTTTTCACTGTTATCTTTCAATGGTTATCATGACATAATTCTAACCCAGTCCCCCCCTTTTGTAAAATGCATCTTTGGTGTATTCTGTTGTTTTGTATTTTGAGAAAAAAAACTGTTCATTACCTTTGGTGGGTTAAAATTGGTAAAAATGCTAGTTAAAAATTATGGAAGTGCAGCATGCCACCTTATGTTGAAGCCATTATTTATTAAAACTGTTCCATTGCGGTAATGAATTATGAAACAGAACAGTGCATTTCTGCAGTCTTGTATTTTATCTGGAAAGGTTTAGATATTATATTTTGCATCTATTAACAACTTGGATTAAAAAATATTGGGAAAGCAAACACTGGAGGAGATGCTGTTGATCATTAGGGAGAAAATGTGGATTAGCTAAATGTCAACATATTGTCAAGCTGAAAAATATGCTTTGACAGAAACTGCTTTTCTGAAAGGTTGCCAAATCTTTCTTTCTTTGTTTGCTACAGTCTATAAGAAACTTTTTACGTTACAGCATAATAAGGAGACAGATTATTTGATATTTTCAAGATATTGACGTCATTGTTGTATCCACTCCAATAAAAACATTTTCTGGAGATCACATTCATGTGCTTCATTTGTTGTTCATTGCTATCCTGTTTGATTAGTTACAACAAAGGCACATCAGGAGCCATAAAATAGTTTGACAATTTGGTTGAGGAAAGTGGTTTAAGTGTCATTGCAGTAGCTGCAGAGTAGTTCACTGTTGGCTGGGAAGGTTTGTTTATCTTTTTCAGAGCATTTTGCTCTGGTGGAGTTTGATATATGGAAGATAGATTAGTATTTTGACATGGAGCATGTCGAACAAACAGTCTTATCTCTGCACCATGGTAGCCTGACCTGGAATGAGTGATGAACTAAGGACAGGACTGGGTGCAGCACAGGGGAGGAGATAGTGCAGCTACTGGCAGTTGAAGTGTAAGTAATTTTGTGGAGTTAGTCAGAAAGAGTTAATCTTTCTTAAACTGTCTCATGCTTTGTATACAAAATGGAATGTTGCAAAATCTTAAATATCATTTCCTGGTAGTATATATCTATACTGATGAAATTACCAGTGATTAATATTTTGACAGAGGGTAAAATTTAATAACTTGATTTGTGCTTTGGTGAAATAATTATAGAACAATAAGCAATTTCTTTGGTGGTACATCTGTTCCTTGTACTAATGGCATGGTATAAGTTTCCTTAGCCTTCCTTTATTTGTGGTGAATTTACAAATGATGTCTTGCCAATAAACTGCTGACTATTTTCCCAAGTGCTGCAGACAGAATATTGGAAGAGAGGCACAGCCAAGATCGAGACCCAGGAGTGGAACACAGGGCAAGGACAATTTATGGAATGAATGAAGCCTTTTAGGGTGACCAATCTGAGTCATCTCTCTGAGACAAATAGCAGCTGACATTTTTTTGTTAGATGTTTTGTCCATTCCTATTGATTTGAATCCACATGCTAGTGGTTGAACTCTTGCATTTTACATTTCATTGGTTTGAATGTTGTCAATGAAAGGTATTTTATAGTGGTGTTACACAATCCCATCAGCATATTGCTTCACATGCTGTGTTCTTGCTTTAAGCTGTGTATAATTAGGCAAGGATTTGACAGATGTGGCTTTATGCTCAAAAACAGCATTTATGCCCACGTGAAGGAACGAAACATGGGCATGGCAAATAATATTCCCATAATAAGCTTTGTGATACTGACCAGATAATATGATTTTGTGATGTCAGTTTTGTAATTGTTATTATTAGCCATGACACCAGGGATCGCTTCCGCACTCTTCAAAATAGTGCAGTGTGATCTTCTGCAGGCAGGCTGATGGGTCTCAGTTTAATACCTTGTCGGTAAGGTGACACCTCCAATAGTGCAGCAGTCCCTCAGTACTGCATTGTGGTGCCCGTGCAGATGTTTTTGCTGGAACTTTGAAGTGGAACTTAAACCCTGAAGCTGGGGACACAGAGGCAAGAATGCTGCCAACTGAACTAAGGTTGATACTAAAAAAGCACCACACAAGGAGTTATCATATTTATAAAACAAAATGGGAGATAAATCTTCTGGGAAAACAACCTAGCAATATGTACCAGGTACAGCTAGAAGAATTATTTCTTTTGTGAAATAGTTTGGCTGCTATGCCGAAATGTTGGCCCCACCTTACAGTCAGGCCTCTAATAAACAGTACTTGTAATCATTATATCTTTGTGATTAAGTAGAGTAATACCTTCCAAGTCTGTTAGAAATGTGAGGCTCTTGTAATTGTTCCTTCTGCATTGCATCTTCAAGCTGTTCAGAATATGCTAATTGTGTTAATGATGCAATATCCCTCAATTTGATAATAAGTCCTTATTTAAAGTCACCCCACTG
Source organism: Chiloscyllium plagiosum (assembly GCF_004010195.1). Classification (NCBI taxonomy): domain Eukaryota; kingdom Metazoa; phylum Chordata; class Chondrichthyes; order Orectolobiformes; family Hemiscylliidae; genus Chiloscyllium; species Chiloscyllium plagiosum. Next base: position 3,169 of record NW_025211922.1, read on the forward strand.
AATGTTTCATTTTAATGCTGCTAATAAAAAAAATTAAATCCTGTCAGATTCACTTTAGCATTATTTGCCATAGCCATCCTCTTCTATGGATTGCATCTCACCTGCTCTCTCCCAGACCCTCTGGGAGAGAGCAGGCCCTGGCCCTCAGACCATTTTTCTCCCTGCACTACCTCCCCATCCTTTGCTCTGGCCCTCAGACCATTTTTCTCCCTGCACTACCTCCCCATCCTTTGTTCCCCATCAGCCCTTCCTCTGCCTCAGGACTAGAGAAGTCATATCCCTTCCCAACTTTGCTATTAGCTCCTGTCCTATCTCATAGATATCCATTTTGCTCCTGTTTTGTCCCCATGATGTGGAGGTGCTGATGTTGGAGTGGAATGGACAAGGTCAGAAGTCACACAACACCAGGTTACAGTCCAACAGTTTAATTTGAAATCACAAGCTTCCAGAGTCTCGGGTGACTTCACCAGATGTAGAAGCAGTGCTCCGAAAGCTTGTGTTTTCAGATAAACCTGTTGGACTATAACCTGATGTTGTGACTTCTGACCTTGTTTTGTCCACTGCACCTCACTGTTTGAGGGAGACTTTTCATTTTAAGTCCACTAACAGCTAGTCAATTCTTATATTTGGTGAGGTTAGATGTATAGGTGGAAAAATAGTGGCCTTGCCACCTGTCATAGTTTGCACCCACCCCTATTGTCAAAACTGTGCCCAGCGGGTGACTTTAAAATCCAGCCTAATGTATATTTCTACCTGCATGTAGGCCAGTTAATCTCAAGTTAATGTACCTACCCTGAGACTGGAAATGGAAATGTTTGAGCGTGATCTGTATTTGTTGTGGATTTAATTTTTTTAAATAAAGTTTTACTTAATATATTGTTCTCCTAAATCAAGCAAATACATGACACCATAGTGTAGATGCTGTAAAACAGAACTGTTCTTTCAAATTAATCTTACATAAAATTGCAGGCAGTTGAATCAATTCCATTTTATTCTTAGTACATCTTACCTTATGCTAATGAGAAGTATTTACTCAGCAGTTTTTGTGAGGTGCGTTTGCATTGCACAGCTGCAATAAAAATCTGTGCATGATAACCCCAGAAAACCTTTTTTGCTAGTTACCAGAATTCTGTTTGGATGTTATGAAAGTGAAGATTGAACCAGGATTATTCCTAATAAAATTCTTTTTAGTATATTTTGTTATAATTGAGTTTTGGTCAGTAGTTGGTCATTTTTATGAAATAAGACAAACAACATGCTGTGACCAGCACTTTTTAGAAGAAACACCCCATTAAAGAAAGGAATAGCTCAAATGTATCACGTAACAGCTGGATATCTTCTCGAGGAATCATTGTCCTTACTGGAGACTACCAAATGTGAACATGTGGTCATTACAAATAATGTTATTTTAAGAAAACTGAACCTGGTAGAGAAAGAAGGATCTGTCTACATTAATGAAAGTGATATAAAATTGGACAGCCTTTATGAAAGATGACCAGTTTGCTTAAAAAAAAGTGATCAGCAGCTGATTAATTTAGTTTGGTTTATACATTTAGATGGCCATTTCTTTTAAATTTGCTTGTTTCTATGTTGGTGCCAATGAACTTAAATCAAAGAAAGTTCCTGTTATTTCTCAAAAGATGTTAAATGGTCGGGGAGTGGGGAAGGAATAGTGTTATTTTATAGGATCTACCATCTGTTGAATTGTTTTAAAATATTGGTTGACTAAAATGTATAGATATGTGTCAGAATTCCTATCTCATTCCAGTAGATTCTATTATTGCAATGGATGATGGCAGTGAATTTGAAGAGGGACAATATGGTGGATCAATATGAAACAACTCTAGAATGCTGCTTCTGTCCATCCTATATTTACTTTCAGATGAGGAGTAGAGTGCTTCTTATCTCAAATTTTCTTTGTTTTAAGTTTGTTGAAGGGAACATTTGTCTTTGTTTTATCATTGGTGAAATTTATGTAACACAGTACAGGCAGTCAAGGATGCATTTAAATTATTCTATTTAAATTTCATTTCACCAGAGTCTCTGGAGTTACATCAACTGGACAGTGAAATGCAAGTGCGTGCATGTCAGAGCCTGGCAAAAGGATTAACCTGGGGTCCATATGAAGGTTCGATAAACAGCAGTGACAAAAGTACCCTGGAAAGTGACAGTTCGGTAGGATGTAATTTTTGTGTACCATTGTTCATGTCATAAAGTTGGTACATTTATCTGGCAAGAAATTAATTTTGAAACCCTGAGCTTTGTATGCATAGAATTAGAATTGTAAATCTCTTTTATAAAGTATTTTCTTTAAACTCCAATGGTTCTCCATAAGTTGACTCATTAACTCCAACAACTGTAAACTGCTGCCATTGGCTTCATATTGCCAACCATTGAATGTCTGATTGTACTACAGTCAACAAATTGTTGAAGACATCATCATCTGAAGGTGCACAACATATTAGCATTTCCATTTTGCTTAAGATAAATTATTTTACAGTTTTATTTTGAGTTGAATTAATTTTTAGTTAATTAGTTTTCAATCTAGTTCCTATTGTCTGATGCATAGCCTATAGTTGCTTGTAATTTAGTACTCATTTGTCAGTCACAAGGCACAGAAATTGTCAGCATTAGTTAAAAAGGGTTTTTTTCTATGGCTGAGCTATTGTAGCAGTTTAAGGGGGAACATCCGTTCAAAAAATACAATTGCAGCACTCAACACAGTGCAGCTATCTTTGTCATGACCAAATTTTGAGCAATCCCTTTGACTGATGTTCTTAATTCTATAAAGTGTGTTCACATTTTCACTGGCCTCATGTCATATTGGTATATTTGAATTTATTTTTCTTGGCAAATTTTTATGTAATATAAATTCAAAAGTTGGTTCAACCTGTCAAATGTAGTTAAAACTGAAATATATTTCTGTGCCAGAGTGGAACAATGTATTGCGCCATTTGAACAATTATAGTGTTGCAATCTCTCAAATAGAATTCAAGATGCAGATAGCAATCCAGATTTCAAAAACAGGAACTTGATCCTTTGATGAGCAGGATGCTGCTAAATCACTTAGTAAAGTGATTGTCACTGCGTTGTACATGAGCAGGAATGTTCTCAACCTGTAGAGGAATAAGATCTATTGCACTGTTGATTAAAGGTGGATTTGAGAAGCACTGAAAACAATTTTAACTGAGTTGGAAATACCTTTGGAAGTGTGGTTGAAAATAGACACATTTTGTTGAAGCTTTCTGTGTTGCACTTATCATGATATTTCACAAGAATACAAATTCAAAAAGAGGGCTCTTTTGGCACTCTGGTAGTGTCCCTACCTCTGATTCAAGAAGCCTAGGTTCAACTCCCACCTGCTGCAGAAGGTGTAATAACAGGGTGGTTAGAAAATATCTACAAACTGAAAAGGAAGAGATTTATACTGCATGAGTAGAGAGTGCTGAACGGTTGAGCTCTGTGACAATGTCTCAATCAATCAAAGTCCTCTTGCTAACCAATCAATATCTTGCAAAATGTCTTGATGAGTGCAAGACATAAAACTTTGACAAAATGCATCTTTTATTAGCAAGACACAAGTTCAGTATCATCAAATGACACTTGGACTAACCTTAACATTTTCAGGTTCTATGAACTCTAATAAAACACATAATGACTCAACACTGAATAATGTATAGAAGTTTGATTCCACAATGACACAGCTTTGAAAAAAACATGGGAGATGCAAACTAATTAGTTCTTTGAGAAGATGACCAAACAGGTAGATGAGAGTAAACCAGTTGATGTGGTGTATATGGATTTCAGCAAGGCGTTCGATAAGGTTCCCCACAGGAGGGTATTGTAAAAAAAAATGTAGAGGAATGGGATTGTGGGAGATATAGCAGTTTGGATGAGTAGTTGGTTTGGTGAAAGAAGGCAGAGGGTGGTGGTTGATGGGAAATGTTCATTCTGGAGTCCAGTTACTAGTGGTGTACCGCAAGGGTCGGTGTTGGGTCCACTGCTGTTCGCCATTTTTATAAATGACCTGGCTGAGGGCGTAGAAGGGTGGGTTAGTAAATTTGCAGACGACACTAAGGTCGGTGGAGTTGTGGATATTGACAAAGGATGTTGTAGGTTACAGAGAGACGTAGATAAGCTGCAGAGCTGGGCTGAGAGGTGGCAAATGGAGTTTAATGTGGACAAGTGTGAGGTGAT
>NW_025211922.1:7425-25000 GCF_004010195.1 Chiloscyllium plagiosum
AGAAGGATGTGGAAGCTTTGGAAAGGGTGCAGATGAGATTTACTAGGATGTTGCCTGGTATGGAGGGAAGGTGTTATTAGGAAAGGCTGAGGGACTTGAGGCTGTTTTCGTTAGAGAGAAGAAGATTGAGAGGTGACTTAATAGAGACATATAAGATAATCAGAGGGTTAGATAGGGTGGACCGGGAGAGCCTTTTTTCAAGTAGGGTGACGGTGAGCACGAGGGGGTATAGCTTTAAATTGAGGGGTGATAGATATAGGACAGATGTCAGAGGTAGTTTCTTTACTCCGAGAGTAATAAGGGTATGGAATGCTTTGCCTGCAACCGGAGTAGATTCGCCAACTTTAAGTACATTTAAGTCATCATTGGACAAGCATATGGACGTACGTGGTATAGTGTAAGTTAGATGGGCTTCAGATTGGTATGACAGGTCGGCGCAACATTGAAGGCCGAAGGGCCTGTACTGCGCTGTAATGTTCTATGTTTAATTGAGATGTCGCAATAATGAAGAATGCACCATTTAGTTAGCGGTAACTGTTTATTTCACACTGAATGCTCAATACACACACCCTGTTTGTTTTACAAATAAAAAATTTGTATACATATTACAGTTGTTTCAATTTAGCTTAAATGGTTTGTGCCTTAGTTTAATGACTTAACCAATTGGAGTTAATCCTCCTGGTTTGAATTTTAACAAAACTTGGAAATTAACTGTCAATCATTATGTAACTGTTGCATTTTTGGTGACAATGCATCAATCAATCAGAGTTTACTTGCCAAGCAATCAGCAGTCTCTACTCGTACAGTATAAAATGCTGTTCCTCTTTACATTGGTATTCAAATGGTATTCTGATGAGTGTAAAATGCAAAGCTTTTGACAAAATACATCATTTTTCTTCAACGCTTGAGTTCTCTACTACCAAATCATTGCTTCTGCAATCCGGAGAGCACATCCAATTTACATAACTGCTTCTCAATACAATTCCTCCAATCCCTCGAACATTTTTGTTGCCCTCGCTTGTGTTAGCTACAATATCTTTTCTGTATTCTACATAGTATTCCATGTGCAATTACACCAATGATATAAAATAGGCAGGGTTACCTCATTATTTCAGCTCTATATTGATGTGGGGGACAATGCTAAATTTCAAAAGGACACTGGGAGATTGGTGGAGTGCGTGAAATGTGTAATTCAATGCAGAGAAACGTGGTAATGCATTTTGTTATAAAGAACATTGAGAGACAGTATAAACTAAAGAGTACTGGTCTAAAGGATGTTCGTGAACAGACGCACCCAGTTGTATTTGTGCGCAAGACATTAAAGATGGCATAATAGAGCACAAATATTAAAGCATATAGTGTCATAGGAGCATAAAGTACAAGAGTAGGGAGGTTGTATTGAACCTGTACAGTATAGAAACTGGAGGTCGTCAAGACTATACAACCATTTCACAAGATCATGATCTGTGACTCAATTCTATATTATCTACCTGTTGTCTACATGTTATACTCATGGTCTCTGGATATGCTCCTCTTATATCTTGAAAACATCAATTAAATTACTCTTTAATTTCTAAATTCCAGAGGATGCAATACTAGTTTGACCTTTTAGAGTACAAATATCATTCTTGTAAATCTATAGTACACTCCTTCAAAACTATTACCTATTATCTTCCTAAAATGTGGTGTCCAGAACTGCTCTCCCTTGAATTCTGGTTCTTTAATGGCCAAAGTTCCATTTGCCCTTTTGATTATTTTCTGTATTTGTTAATGACATTTTAATGATGTCTGCACCTGGATTCAAGTAATCTTGGACTTCAATAGTTTCTAGCTTTTCATTACTTCCTTGCAAATCTGTGCCCCCTCATTCTTGAAAGTACTCTGTTCTGTCTTTTACAGGTGTGGAGTAGATTATGTCACATTCATCCTACACTGAAATTTACTTTTCATAGTTTTAGCCATTCATTTATCTATCAATGTATCTTCATAATATTTGCTTCCATTTACACTGTATATAGTGCCACCCAACATTTGTTGTCAGCAAACTTGGATCTGTAGCTTTTTATCCACAATTGATACCCCAATTGTTATTGTTATTGCAGGTTTCTATGAATCAGGCTCCCTATCCATATTCCTGAACTCTGTCTCTTGCCTCTCAACCCATTTCCAACCGAGGTCAATAATTTGTTTTTAATGCCATGAGCTTCAACTTTAGCAAATAATTTCTTCTGAGGAAATTTATCAGATACCTGCTGGAAGTCTATATCAATAATATCCACAGACATTCCCCTAACTTTTATTTTAGTCAACTCTTCAAACATTGAAACATTTGTCAGGCATCATCTACCATATGGACACAGGTGATCATAACTATGCTGGTAGCAATGCAAATAGTGTCACAACATATCTTTGTAATACACTGCCGTGCCCTTTTCTTATCAAATAAGTTAACTCCCTTCTATGTTAAAAACCCTGGCAAGAAAGGCTTAATTAACATTTGTGCTGCTTGTGTCCGAACTGTTGTCATGTTCTCATCTGATGCTGTTTTCAATGGCTCCATTCAAGTCCTGGATTTTCTTTACTGTTGAGAAAAGAAAATAATCATTTATCTTGTCATTTTACAGATCAGTTACCAAAAGGCCATAAGAGGAACAAAATTCTACCATTCAACCCATTGAGTCTGCTCCATCACTCAATCTTAACCCCATTCTCCTGCCTTCTCCCTGTAACCCTTGATCCTCTTTACTAATCAAGAAGCTATCTTTCTCTGCCTTAAGTACACTCAGGACTTGGCCTCCACAGTCTTCTGTGTGAATCTTCTATAGATTCACCATTGTTCGTCTGAAGAAATTTGTCTCAATTCATTTCTAGAAGTTAACTATTCATTCTGAGGTTGTATCCTCAGGTCCTAGCTCTTCTCGTAGAAGCATCTTATGTATGTCCACACTATACTTTCAGTATTCCATACGTTTCAATGAAATTGAATCCTTATCCTTCTAAACTACATTGAGTACAGACTCAGAGTTCCCAACCACTCCTCATGGGAAGCCCTTCAGTCACAGCATCATTCTTATAACCTCCTCCAAGGCCAGTTTATCCTTCCTTAAATTCCGGGCCTAAAATTGCTCACGATATTCCAAATGCAGTTGACCAGAACTTTCGACAGCCTCAGCAGTATGTCCCTGCTCTTCTATTCTCGCACTCTTGAAATGAATGCTCACATTCCAGACGTAAACACACTCCTCAGTAAATCTTGTTCGAATTGGTTTCTAAAATTTTCTTAATTTCCACTATTATAGTTTACTGTAAAGTTTAAGCATTCAAAAGTGTTTACCATAGGTCCAATCATCAAACCACTATTATTTTGAATCAACTTTTATTATTCCAGTGAAATACTGAATCAATCTTAGCATTTTTATTATTCTTAATCTGAGTGATTTCCCCTCTTCCTTCTCCCCTGAAAACAACAATCAATCATTACACATGTGACACTTCTTTGAATTTACTTTATTAACAGATAGTTACTTGACCTTCATTCTATATATTTGATGCTGTGCAGGAACAGGTGATTCTATGCCAGCAGAAACTTTTAACAATTAGCGGTAACAATCCATTTTTTATATGTCTGGTCATTTTCCCTTATCCAGATCTCTACCTCACCTTCCACCACATCTCAAGAGTCTCGAACTAAATTTCATCGATAAGAAATTGCTCTTAATTTATCATGTTGTCTTTAAGCTTTGTACCATGAAGCTAACATTCACAAAATTGATAGAACTTTTTCTTAATTTCAAAGCTGATACCATAATCAGCAAAATTGTGTTTTTTTAAATAAAATAAACACAAATTTGCATACATTGTAATCTCTTAGTTCAAAAGTGCTAGGGACAAAAAGTTCAGAAATGGTTCCATTTTTTGGAAAGAAAAATTGCTTAGAATGTATTTATATTTGTTCACCAGTTATGAGGTGACTGGATGGCAGCAGTGAAATATTTTGAGGGGTGAGAGTGACCTTGAAAATGCCCATGTTACTCAGACACCATATAGTTGCAAGATGTTATTTACGGTGGAGGAGGGAGCTAAATTTGTAGAAAATTGTCTTTTTCTAAGTTTTAAAGTGCATATTCATTTTGTGCGATGCCTTCAGTATGGATCTGTCATGGAAGTATTATCTTCAAGTGTAATTTTACTGCATAATAGAACTTGTTTCCATAAAATCGGAATATGTCTTTATTGACAAAATTGCACTTTTGGAGAAAATTTAAGTAATTGAGCTAGTGAAGTAAGACAGAATGAAAGGAAAATTCTATGGTGACTTGGACATTTAACCCCTGAGAAAGAAGACAATAGTGCTGGTTTGGTCACACTGTAAAAGCAAAACTCCATATACGTGGTTTCCTTGGAGCCACTCTATGACATAATATTTCTTTTCTGTACATAGTTCATCTTAACCAACCAGTAGTACTAACGTGACATTTTAAAATCTCCGTAATGTTCACAAATTCTAGTTTTTTGGTGTTTTTCAAAGTGAACGATGTTTAAGCTAGGGAATGAAGATCTTCCAATTTTTATATGCATGGCTCCCATCGAACACCTCAGATCAATTGTAGCAAAACGAGGTGCAGAGTAAAATTCCCTTAACTTTTACCAAGAACCCAGTTTTTTAATATCCTTAAATGATGTGACATTGTTTTCTGACATGAACTGTTGATTGTAGATAAGTGATATCTTAGGGACAAGTTAGTGCTGTAACTAAATTGCAACAAAATATTTCTGGGCAAGAAAAAAGAGAGATCTCATAAGTGTTCCTTCTATAATTGCAAACACTATTAGAATAAGTTGCAGTTTGATAGACATTCTGTTCAATGTGGAACTGTGGAACCTATCTATTCTAATGACCTAAGAAATGAGAAATTGTAGTCAGTGCTCTACATTGGAATAAAAATGTGTTCATTAAGATGAGCGATGCTGGCTGTGGGAAATTGAACATTTTCAATTTTGGACAGCCAATGTTGGCATCAAGAATTCCTGTCAGAGATAGTATGACTAAGTACAAAATGCAGCATTCCCAACCTTTCAAGGTCACTTACAAAAATGTGTTTCAGTCCTAAACCTCATTAAAGTGCCCTATAGAAATGTGCCTCTTTGTCCACATTAGTGTATCTCGTGATCTTGAATTCAGAACCAGAGAACTTTTAACTCTGATCTGGATTTCAATTCCAATCCAAAAGGTAATGAGCCAACAACTAATTCACTGTGTTATTCAGGTTTATATTTTATGTCTACAGCATAATTGCTTCTTATTTGTGAGCATTAGTTTGCACCTTTTTTGCAGATAACTCAGTAATAATAAATGCTTTACCTGTTACGATTCCATTTATGTTTGTTTATATTAATTAAATTTGCTGTCACATTGTGGGCAGTATGGAAAGGTGGGATAAATTTTACACTTCAAATGAAAACATTAAACAGCTATATGGTAATATTTACTGAATATGAAAAATGTAAAACTGTTATTCATCTTATGATTTGGAAGCATTTTAATGTAAATTCTAGTCAAAATAATATTTCCAATAAGAAAAGAATTTGTTAAGCTGGTAATTAATGTAGCCCACACTTAAGTTTGAGAATATAACATGGTTATATTTTTTTAAAAATCTATATTTCTGAGTTCATTAAATGTCCTGTTCATCATCTCCTTGAATTAAATGCAGATTAACCCTTATCTCTCTAGTCTGTGCTTTATCTCCCTCAGGCGCCATGCTTCTGGGAGGCTTTTGGTACACCAAGTCAAAAATGATTGATTTCTGGCTGATACACATTCATTTCCAAGATTTTAATGTCTATCTACATATTTGTTAAGTTCCGGTGGTGTGCTTATCTTTCTTTTATATAATAAGCAGCAGTACTTTTCAGTCATTGAGAATGTGGCTCAATTAATACTCATCAATTGGTTGATTAATAATGATGTACAAATCTTTTGAAGGTTCTAATTAACTTAACATACCTTTCTAATGCAGGGTTGATATTTGAAGAGAGAGTCGTATCCCATTTTGATCAAAAAGTAAATTTCAATCTCTAAAATCACAAGATTCAAACATAGCATCAGAAACACTTTGATAATTATGTTATGTTATAACAGTGATGACATATGAAAAGAATTTCATTAGCTGCAAAGTACTTTGGAGCATTGTAAGGCCATGAAATGAGCAATATAGATTCTTTCATTTGCTCCTTTCACACACTCAAACTTGTTCTGATCTTACAGAGCCTGTTTTTACTGTACCCCTACAAACTATTATGTTAAAATATGGCTTATAAAATTGCCTTTTTTAGAAGACAGTTTTTACTATGGTAAATTATTGACTTTAAATGTCATATCAGCTGTTCTGTTAATTGACACCCTGTAGTCTATCTGCTGAAGGTAGCCCTTCAATGGATTTTTATTCTGGCACAATTGTTACAGCGAGTCAAAGCTACAAGAATTTTCAGTCACAGTTTAATTCTACAGTGCTAAAATATTCTTTCAAACCATCTTTCCTGCTTGGTCGGAATTCCTCTCAGTCATAACAGGTCCTGTTAATCTATATACAAACCCTTATCAGCTACTTGAAAGTTTCCAAACTATCGCTGCAAAATCGTTGGGTCAAGGGCAAGAGTCAATAGGCCTGTGTAGCCACAGAGAAAGAAATGAGCTGCTTAGGAACAAAACAAGCTTTGATACATTGGTCTGTTGGATTATAAAAGAACTTAAAAATGTTTCACTTTTGGAAAAGATATTTTTAAGGTCATTAATGACCTCAATGACTCTCTAATAAAATTAATAAAATGTATTTTCTTTTAACAAAGTTAACAGCTGAGTAAAACCTACAACTTTCAAATGCTAAAAGTAAGGTTTGATTTACTAAAACTGCTTGTTAAATGCTTCATTTTGTGATCCACAAAGAACTGAAGGATATTTGTGTATTACAATGAATATTTCTTCAATTTAGTGAAGTAAAACATATTGCCAAATTCTCATTGCAGTCAAGTCTTATGCAGACTATTTTAGACATTCGAATTATAAATGTAGCAAATGGAAAATTTAAGTCCAATCAGGCTGAAACTGGGATATTAAGAACTTCCTTGGCTGCATATTTAGACATTCATTAAACTTTTCATTAAAAGTTTGTGTTTAATTGTGTTATCTGTGTTGTCAACACAATATCCTACATATCCAAAAATTGCATTTTCATGCCTTTGGAATGAACTATAAACATAATATTGTGGATCTATTTCTTTCAAACAGAACTTGTGTTCCAGCATTGAACATGTAGTAAATTGAGATTTTGTCCATATGGAAATATGAGATTGCATTTAGTTGAACAATTGTCTGAACAATAGTTCATCTTTTTGTTAATAAAATCCTTTTTGAAAGATTTGATTACTAACTGTATAAATTACATGGATACTCTTGTGGTAAAATTGACACAGGGAAATTAATGAAAGTCGTTTTACATTTAGGTGTGTTTCCATGCTATGTTTACCACATTAGTTGCTATTTAAACAGCTTAAAAATGACTTCTGCTACAAAGGGCAGCAGTTAGTCTGAGACATGTAGTCCTGTCATTCTTGCCCTTCCCCATTACTCCTGACGTCATTGATTTCTTGCTGAAATGAGGTTAACCTGGAGTGTCATCTTCTATCATGGTCAATATTAACACAGAACAATGAGGTGAGCTGACAATTCAATGGTAGGGGGTGTTACACTCTCATCTAATATTATATGTTTCTGTTTTGTTTTCTAATACCATGCCATAGCTAAGGCATAATGTCTTACCAACTGGATTGGCAGACGGCAATGTGAGTAGTAAATATTGTAACTGATGCAATGGAAATAATACAGAAAACAACATGCTGTCTTATCCTCCAAAACTAGTGAAAAAGAAAACAAAGGCACAGTATAATTTTCACTGAAATGTATTAATTTTTTGAGACCAGAAGAAGACTAAATGTTAGCTGAAAAAATATAGAATTGAATCATTGAGATTTTACCAACCACCTTGACAAAGACGAGGCTCAGGCCAGCTTTCTGCAATCTCACTTCTTTACTCTTTTAACAACCACTAGACAGAGATGGTAGCACACCCATCAGTGACAAGCAAATTAAGATAATCATAGAGGCACTGAATAGACATTTTTGGAATTTTACACACGGGACCCCCACTGAGTCTGCAGCTTGTCTATTCACGAGAGGTGAGAGCAAGAGTACAATGATCACTGTATGACTCTCATGACTCCCCACCTTTCTAATCAATTCTCTGGACATTCACAGGCAGAAACTTTCAAGTGTTTGCTTGTCACTGACTGGCAAACCCACCTGATGCTACTCAGTGTAATGAATTGATTCCTGATTTCATCAGCAGCATGGTGTGTCTTGTTTTGAGACTTCTTAATTCACTTCAGTAGCATCCACCATTCAGAGTGGCTCTGCTGATCATCTTTCACATCACTCTGGCAATCCCATGTCCTCGGGCTACCTGCCATCACCAACTGGACATGTTTCTTGAATAGGCTTCTTGATTGGCTTCATCCAGGAAAATCATTCCTGATGGCCTGGCCTTCACATCTTGGGTTATAACCCAAAAATGAGCCACAGATCAGGCTTATGACACAAATGCAAAAATTCAGCCCTTGATTACTAACAACTTCCAAATACAGGAATCATCCTTGTATTGGAATATAAATCAATTAAGACAGTATATTCTGTAGATATATCTAACCTAGCCAATGATTAACCTGTTGCCAGTAATGAATAAAGTGATGGAAGAATAAAATTGAGAGGCATGGATAGGGTAAATAGACAAAGTCTTCTCCCTGGCGTGGGGGAGTTCAGAACTTTTTCACGCAGAAAATGGTGCGTGTATGGAATGAGCTGCCAGAGGAAGTGGTGGAGGCTGGTACAATTGCAGCATTTAAAAGGCATCTGAAATAGGACAGGTTTAGAGGGATGTGAGCCAAGTGCTGGCAAATGGGATTAGATTAATTTAGGATATCAGGTCAGCAAGGATAAGTTGGACCAATGGGTCTGTTTGCATGCTGTACATCTCAATGTCTCTATAGTGTAATAAAATGGCAGCTCCTCACCAACAATTTTGTACATTGATGCTCAGGTTGAATTGAACTAAAATTGCTGGGCATGCAACAAAGTTGATGCAGAAAGTGGGCTGGTGTGTTAGATGCCAATGGAAAGGCTGCATTTAACTGTGTGTATAGAGACCCCCACAAAAACAAGTAAATGTGGGCCAAAGAGAATACCAGCTGGTTGCTGACATTCGATCTGAGAGAAATTGGAATGGATGTGTGGAGGCAGGCTCAGCGTAGACCCAAGGCCTCAGTTCTTTACAGAAGTATGGTAGCACAATAACATTAACTGCTTCATCAACTCCTTCTCTCTGCATTCTGGTTAGTAATGGGAATTCAAATTCTAATTCATAGCCAGCAGGGGACTTGGAAATCATCATCCTCTTTTGGTCTGACAAATGACAGTTGTGCCCAGTAATGACCATTTCACACAAGAAAAGGCTGAGTTATTATTTTCCCTTGCTTTTCAAAGACGTGACCATGTTTCTTATTATCAGTATTTTTAGAGACAACATTGAATTATCCAGAGCTGAATCGAACCAAACATTATACACGCCATGGTGACCAGAGCAGGCCAGAAACAGAAATGTGCAATTAATGCCTACTCAAAGCTTCTCCAGATCTACAGTGCTCAGAACAGGACTGTTGGATCAAACCGAACCACATTCGAGCTTGCCATTATCCAAGTTGCAGGAGTTCACTTGATTAGTGCTCCTGCCTCTGGAATTGATAACCATTCCTCATTCACTGGTGTTCTTTCATATTATGATCTACAGGATATACTGCAACAATCCCTATGATTAGTACAATAGCAGCACTCTCCCTCTGGCGTTTATGTCAGTCAGGACAAAAGCAACAATATTGTGGGATCACCGTCATCCCCAGGTCTCTCACCACTCAAATGTGGACCAACGTCACCTCTCCTTTTTACCAGACGACTATTCAGGAATTTGTTGACCACCATTTGCAAAGGAGTGGAATAATTTGAGAAATCCTACTACTACCTTCTTGGGGCAACTTGAGATGGGCAGTGACTCTATAGCCTTTCTTATGTCACTCAAATTCTGACAAAGAAGCCACAACAACAAACCCAGTTTGCTGCTGCCAAGTATACAGGTAGAGTGTGAAGTCAGCTTTTAACATGGCGCAAACTGCTAGTTTTTGAAGCTTCTCTTCCCTTTTCTTATTGAGTTACTCCCAAATGATGATATAAATCTGTGTGTACAATTTATCAGAAATATCAATTAAATACAGAATAAATATATTGACACTTTTTATTTCTAAATCCTGATTAATAATTTGTAACTTCATAACAAGGCAAAGATGTAAAAATCAAGTTCTTCTCACATTTGCAAATACAGGTGAATGAGATTCTGTTGGTGGATATTTTTTATATGACCTGAATTGTCTTGTCAGGAGGGGAGTGTGCAGTCTATAAATAATGTACATGAAGAAATAAATAGTTTCCTTTTCAAATTGCAGACCACTTTGTACACTTTACATCTTATCTCCTCACACTCTGCTTTCCCAGAAACCAGTTAAATTAGTACTTTAGCAATATTGACAAGCCATAGATTCCTACTAGTGAATCAGTTGGCCTGAAACAGGATTAATAATTCTGTTGTGAATGTCCTTACCAGACACCCACAAAAATATGCTTCCAGGAAGACCGATTGATCCAAATGGGAATTCTAATCCTATTTTGTCCCCCTCATTCTGAGCACTAACACCAGTTGCACCAGACTTCTCTCCTGGTATCAATCAACACAGCGTTGACTTGAAACTAAATGTTGCAACTTCGAGATCTGCAAAGCTCACTGCTTCATTGGGTAACCTAACTGTGTCATCGACAGAGCTTTCACCTTCATCTTTGAGTTCCCTTTTCTGCCAGTGTGGATGCTCCAAAAGGCACACATGCTGAGCAGGAAAAGAAGTCTTATGGAGTGAAAGGAACAATTAAATTTTGGAAGAGCAGATAAGTATCAAATAGAATGGCAAAAAGAGGGTAGAGCTCTCTATTTAGAGTGTATCATTATAACATAGATAACATGAAATATTTTCATTCTCATTTTGTTGCTCACTTATTTGAGTAGATGATTGATTCCATATCTAGGTTCATTGTGTACAAAAGCAGAAATGGCTAGAGAAACTCAGCAGGTCTGGCAGTATCTGTGGAGAGAAAGCAGAGTTAAGTGACTTCTTCACAACTGGATTCAAAATGTTAATTCTGCTTCCTCTCCACAGATGCTGTCAGACCTGCTGAGTTTCTCAAGCAGTTTCTGCCTTTGTTTCAGATCTTCAGCATCTGCAGTTCTTTGTTTTACATAATTGAGGTTGTTGTGGGTTAGCTTGTGCTTAGTTAGCTGTGATGGTACAAGTGAGAAATAAATGACTGACAAAGTTTATTTTCTAAATTTATGTTACGTTTGGAACATAACTGACCTTTCCTGTGCAAAATTTATATTTTTAATGGAAAGTAATTCCTTCTCAATGATTTTCTTTAGATCTTAATCTAACTTTGCTAAATTTGAAATCTGAATTTTTACCACTACATATGCATGTCATTTTTGTTAATCATGTAATTTCATAGAGTTACTGATCCAAATTATAGCCCACATTTTTGGCATGAGACCTCCATACGCCACCATTGGATAAATTTACATAATGCATGACTGGCTACTCAGCAGGAGCTATGCAGCCTTTTCTGTAAATTTAGAAAGGTCAGAAGTTCTTTTACGGGTGTAATGGAATAATTAATGCAAATTCAGTAATTCTTTTCCTGCATACATTCCATTTTCAAATGTTTTCTCAAGTTCAATTCATAAAGTTCTCCAATCATTACATTGGAGTTTTGGGAACCTGTTTTCCTCTGAGTTACTTAATTGCACAAATGACCTTTGTTGCATAGTACGACAGCTTTCTGATATGACATTGCTGTTAAATGTTCTTTTCATGTTATCTGTAAAATTTTCTAAAAAAGCTTTTCAAAATCCCTTTTCTTTCTAAAGAAACTCAACTGTTTGATGGATGCTTTCCAGAACTACAAAGTGTGATAAATTAAGCTGCTCAGCAAGTTTTAAGTATCCAAGGCTCTATTGCATTGGGAGAAGCCTGATAAATTAGTGATAAGCAGATGATAAAGATGTGGTATGGAACATGTTTGTGTATGATATGTATTTGAGACGGTCTGTTTAATATTACCAGCACTGTGCTCTTGTCATAGTTTCCTTCAACTTTTTAAAAATATGTAATCCTTTGTAATCCAGGATACCAGATCCATGTCATGAGTCTCGAACAATTTGGCAGAAGAGCTGATGATGTAAAATGTGCTGAAAGTTACAAATTTTGTACGAAAATTAAAAGATATGTTTAAAGTTGGTATACCATTATTGATAGTTCCTCACACCATAATTTCATGAGTAAAATAATGTCATCGTGCATCTTGAAATTGGTGCAATTTTGGCCAATTGTTTATAACTTGCACTCTTTCATCAGTCAGCAAGGGTTTCTTATCACAGTAAATTATGTCTGTTAGTCTAGAATTGTATGCAGTCATGTTAACCAAATGTAAATACATTTCTAATGAATATGTTACTCTTTATAGTAAATTCATTTTTAATTGATGTCAGCGAAGTGCTCCAATTTTAAGAACTGGATTTTGAAGATTAATTTACAGCCTTACTTAAAAATGCCTTTTAGCCAGATTTCTATGATACATTATATTGCATTTAAGAGCTGGTTTATTTAAAAGACCATTAAGTCAAATAACTTATGTACACAAGATCAAGGATTTCCCTCTGCTCTTAGACAACAAAGTTAATTTACATTTGCATACTGCCATAAATTTTACATCTGTAGAACCACTAATAAGATGTACTTCCCTTTCAAGTATTCCACCTGTAACTGTGTATCTGTGGGATAGGTGCTGCTTTTCTATAATATTTCTAGAAGGTAAAGCTGTCATAGTCCTACAAAACCGTAGGGTTGCTCTCATTCGAGAGGAAATTAAACTCTCACAAAACTGTTGTCCAGCAACAGAGCTAAACCGTTTCCTATATGCTGCATTGGACAGTTCTTGAATGGGAAGCATTTTCATTTCCTCACCCACATATTTTACCCACCTTTAAATGTCACCAGCCTCAGTTGGGTGGAATTTTCCTTAGCCAGAGAAAGCAGTTTCAGCAACCGAGGACAAGGAAAATTGAAGAAAATGCCACCTCCTTCTATCTTTCCCAAGTTCGGGACTAAAGTCAAACTCCCCCACCCCTTGAAACATTGAAAGTGATTGGGAGCAATATTGCATCGGGATAATAGGGTTGCATAACTCAACCCAATTATGGATCAGTCCCACATTGCATCTCTAACCTGGCAGACTGGAGGAATCAAATGCACAGGAAGAAAACTGAGGCCAGATCTGTGTGTAACTCACTCAGGCAGTGGTACCTGCAGTAAGAAGAATCAGTGAAGCCTTTTTTTTTAAAGTTTATTCGTGGGATGTTGGTGTCTATCTGACCAGCATTTATTTCCCACCCCTGATTGCCCTTGAACTGTGTGGCTGATAGGCTGTTTCTGAGGGCAGTTAAGAGTCAATCTCATTCCTACATGTAGGCTGATCCATAAGAATGGCAGATTTCCTTCCCAAAAGGATATTAGTGAAATAGCTTTTAAAAAAAAACAAAAGTTAAGAGGCATAACATGTCTGCCCTTTAGGCTAGCTTTTAATTCCAGTTTATTTTCTTTGAATTCAAATTTCACCATCTGCCAAGGTGGGATTCACAATCCCTGGGATTTACATGAATCTGGGATTCTGGATTATTAGTCCAGTAATTTAACCACAATCCCCCTACCTTCCCTTGTAATTTGAAACCTATGTTAAACTGAAGTGAATTCTGGGTAAGATCTGGAGCTAGTTTTAAGCTAGACTTCATAGGCACATCCCTGCCTGCTTATCTCTTCCTTATCATCCTCCACATCCTCATCCCCATCATCCTTTACCCCCACCCCCCAGGCTTGCCTCACTGCAGATCCATATCTCGACCTTAAGATGGAAGTGGGAGAACTGCATTGAGGGAAAAGTTTTTCCCAGTTCTCCTCTCCATTTCTGTGCATGCTGTAGCCTGAGAAATTGAAAAGCTGTAAAATTTCCTAATGCATTCCATGGTCTGTCTTATCACAAATGGTCATGCTACCCCCGCCATTATCCCTAATTGATCAAGGGTGCTGGTTTGCTCTAGCAAAGGGCTGTTTCACCATTGAGATGGTAAGGCTTGCTCATTAACTTTCTTTCTGTCTCCATAGTCACTACCAGATCTGCTGAGTACTTCCAGCTTTCTCTGTTCTTGTTTGATATATCTCTCGCCCAGAACTTTCAATATATGTTTAATTCCTTTTGAAACAAGTAATGATGTATCTCCTGGCTGCTAACAGGTATTTTTAATACAGTGTCCATTTCGCTTTCTATGAATTTGTTGGGATTGTTGTGCTCATGCAGACTAAACCATGAAGCAAGCCAAGTTAGAAGGCCATTTAAGATAGATAAGTGGTGGCGTTGCATGTGAAAATTGAATTGCAGTCAAGAATTGGGAAAGCCCCTAACAAAATATTTAATTTTTATTATTTCATGAGGATTTACTATTTGATTGTTGGTATAAATGACAAGGAAATTGGTCAGCATGAACATGAGATAATGCTTTCCAACTAGTTTTGAAGCATCTAAATGGTGCCTGGAAACTGAGCTGCAGGCCAGGTGATTTCTGTCATGAAGAGAATGTGGTGCTTACCTCGCATCCTATATTGCATCCCCCTATACTCTCAGCCTATCCACCTCTGAAGAAGTGGTGGATGGAATGTAATGTGGGAAAGTGTGAGGTTATGCACTTTGGTAGGAAGAATAGAGGCACATACTATTTTCTAAAAGTGGAAAGCCTTCAGAAATCTGAAACACAAAGGTATTTCGGAGTCCACTTAAGGAATCTTGTACTGTTCGGATGGCAGTTAGAAAGGCAAATGCAATGTTAGCACTCATTTTGACAGGGCTAGGAACTGAGCAGAGATGTACTGCTTAGGCTGTATAAGGCTCTGGTCAGACCGCATTTGGAATATTATGAGTAGTTTTGGGACAAGTATCTGAAGAAGTATGTGCCGGCATTGGGGAGGTGTCCAGAGGAGGTTTACAATGATAATCCTGGGGATGCAGCGCTTGTCATATGAGGAGTGGGGGAGTTTAGAAAAATGAGAGTGGGATCTTATTGAAACTTAAGGAATACTGAGAGGCCTGGATAGAGTGGGTGTGGAGAAGAGGTTTCCACTTGTAGGAGAGACCAGGGTCCAAGAGCACAGCCTCCAAGTGAAGGGACAGTACTTTAGAAATGAGTTGAGGAGGAATTTCTTCAGCTGGAGGGTGGTGACTCTCTGGGATTCATTGCTATAGAAGGCTGTGGAGGCAGAGTCATTGAGTCTATTTAAGACAGAGTTAGATAGGTTCTTGATTGGTAAGGAGATCAAGGATTACAGGGAGAGCAGGAGGCTGGGTTTGAGAAACGTAGCAGCCATAGTCAAATTATGGAGTAGACTCAATGGGTTGAATGGCCTAATTCTACTCCTATATCTTATGGTCTTATGTCAGTAGATCCTATTATATACCAGCATCAGACAGTAAGCAGGGTGTCTGCTGTCTTATAGCCCATGGCTGCTTGGTTTCTCAAAGAAGTTTCATAGTAACTTTACAATAAATGTCTTTGTCAACACTGCGTTTCTTTTCCCCCATCCTAACTAGCTGTAAGCAGGTGAATCCCTATGAATAGCTAAAAAAAAAAGTTGTCGCAAGCCAATTACTGACTTTCCTGGCGAAGATTCGGTTTTAAAAATAATGGAAAGTTTTTGTACATCTATTATAATTTTGTTTTTAAAAATATAATTATATTTAGTTGACAGACAATATTCTTTATTTTCTTGACAAATTGTTTAAATTTCCAATGAATGTTGGATATTGCATGTGGCTTTGAACTCTGGCTACTGCATGATGAGTTCTCAGAAATGACTGTAGCTCTTGGTTTGAGGCTGAATAATTAGATTTCATATCAACAGCTCAGCAACAGCTCAGGGATCATCCCAGATTAAAATTTTCACCATCATTAACATTCATAGGAAAAGGATGTGAAAGATTTCAGGATTGCAGATGTCAGCATCATTGTCAAGCTTTGAGTAATTTCAGAGCAAGACTAGGGACTAGAAAATAACTATTTTTTACCAAGTATAGAGACAAATTCCTTTCAATGTACTTTCACTAGGAGGAGCATTTATTGACATATTTGTGTTTCCCGGGTAATCATATTCTGCTTATCTGCACAAATCAGTCATCATATCTTAGGGTCATAGAATTATTTTGGTGGTTCATTGGATGTGTGCATTGCAGGTATCTGCTGCCCAAACCTAATTGCCCTTGAGAAGGTATTGGTCTACTGCTGCACTCATTTCACCGAATCTCAGAGTTGTAATGGTAATGATGTGGCTATTTGGCCCATTGTGGCTGCACTGGCTTTCTGAGAAAACACCCTGACTTAATACCATTCCCCCTCTGTTGCCACATTCCTCATAATCCTGCACATTCTTGCATGCTTTAATTGAAATTGCCTCTACTACATCCAGGCAGTGCATTCCACACCCGAGCCACTTGCTGTATTCAAAAATTGTGTTTCACATCGCCTTTGCAAATTACCTTAAATCTGGACCCTTTTGTTTTTGATCCATTTATAAGTTTTTCCTGGTATCCTCTGTTCAGATTTCTCCTGATTCAATCTCATCTCCGCCACAGCCAATCCCAGTGTCCCAAGAATCTAAAATCTTCCTTTTTGCACCATCTTTAATTTTTTTGCTTACTGGCTTGTGGTATTGGGAGTAATCTAGAGATTATTACCTTCGGTGATCCTGTTTGCTAATTTTCTGGCTAGCTCCCTAAGTTCTGATACAGGACCACATCCCATTTCCTAACAATATCGTGGGTACCAATGTCAATCAGGACCTCTGGCTTGATCACCTTCCCCCAGAAGACTGATCTAGAGCCACTCAGTAATATCCTTTATCCTGGCATACCAAGGTGGTAACATATCACTCTGGAGTCATGTCTGTGGACATAAAAATGCCTGTCTGTTCTCCTAGTTAATGAATTTCCCCCTTCCACTTTTCTTTCCTCCTATACAGTTAGCCTGTCAGTTGTGCCTTGGGCCTGGTGCTGCTGCACTCCTCTGATGAACCATCTCTCTCCCCAGGATCTGGAATGAAGAACCTATTCTCAAGCAGGATCTCTTGATACTCCTGCACTATCTGCCTGGTTTTCTTGGACTGTCCCATGGTCACCCATTTCCTATCTGAGTGCGTATCCCTAACCTGCAATGTGGCAACCTCGCTGAATGATTTCAGCCTCAGGAGTTGCACCACAATGACTTCAACCGTG
>NW_025211923.1:0-13480 GCF_004010195.1 Chiloscyllium plagiosum
CAACCAAATTCCTATTCATCTCAATACACTACCCCAAATCATATGCACTTTAATTTTCCACAATAATCTTTTATGTGGGACTTTGTCAAAAACCCTCTCAAAGTCCAAACAAACCATGTCCACTAGCTCCCACAATCTATTCTTCTGGTTACATCTTCAAAGAGTTCCAGTAGATTTGTCAATCATGATTTCCTTTCTGTACATTCATGTTGACTGTGTTTGATTTTACCATTGTTTTCTAAGAGTTCAGCTATAACATCTTTAATAATGGATGCTAGTATCTGCCCCACTGCTGACGTCAGACTCACTAATCTATTATCCCCTATATTCTCTTTACCTCCCTATAGGGACTGTTCCAGAGTCTAAAGGATCTTGGAAGATGCCCACAAATGCATCAGTTATTTCTAGAGCCACTTCCTGAATTACTCTGCAATTTAGATTACCATGTCCTGGGGATTTATGAGCCTTCAATCGTATCAATTTTCACTGTTCCACTGTTCTGTTTGCACTCTTGTTCCAGACAGGAATAAACAATTTTTGTTGTTCATCCATTAGCTCTTTGAATGTTTACCATTGCTTATCCACTCATTCCTTTCAGTGACATTTCCTATCCATCATAGCCAACTTACTCCTCATACCATTGTTGTTTCCCTTATTAAGAATCAGGGCCATGAATTTTTCAGAATCAATTCATCCACTCTCCATTCTTAATGAAAAATTCTCTCATATCATGGTTGCTCATCCCCAAGGCTCTGACAATTACATTACAAATCTTTTATTTCTCATCGCAGAATAATGATCTAAGATGGCAAGTTCTCTAGTTGGTTCCTCAACATGTTGGTCCAGAAAACCATCTTATATACACTCAGGAATTCCTCCTCTCGGGTCTTGTAACTAATTGGATTTTTCCATTCTGAATGCACATCAATGTCTCCCATAATTACAACGCTATCTTTACCACATGCATCTCTGATTTCCTGTTTAATGCTATTTCCAGGATAACCACTATAATTTGGTAGTCCATATTATCACCCCCATTGGTACTTCTCAATTCTACCCACACAGATTCTACATCGTCTGATCTAATATCTTTCCTCAAAATAATGTTTATACCCTCTTTATCCAGTAATACAACTTCATTGCCTTTTCTGGTTTAGCTTCCTAAATACTGAATGCCCATGAGTGTCCAGTACCTATCCCTCTTGACCCTGCAGCCATGCCTACAAATTCCAACTATGTAATACCCTTTGACATCTATGGGCATGATTAATTCATCCACTTTATTTCAATTGGTCCATGTGTTCAGGCTTGCCCTTTTAGTACTCCTTGTTCTATTCCCACAATTTGTTTACTGAGGCCTTGTTTGATTCTAGCCTTTGATGTCTCTGCCTAGTACTTTTATTCCCCTTTGTTTTTTGTTCTTGTCTTTGATTCCTCTTACTCTGACTCCTTACAGGCGTTCCCATGTACCTACCAATTTCTATATCCAAGCATTGATCTCATTTATATACCAAACTGGCACCTGTGATTTACACATGCTTTGCTCTTCTTACTGTCTGTTTTGTCATTCGGGAAGATTTGGCTATGTTTGGTCTACTTTTGCCCTTCAAAAGAATGTACCTTGACCATAAATGCAATATTTTCTCTTTAAAGACAGCTCATGATACAAATTTGCTTGCTAATCTTTGATTTCAGTTTATGTTGGCCAGATCCAATCTTTTTCCATTGAAATTGACACTTCTCCAAATAGTTATTTTTGCACTGGATTACTGTATATTATTTTCCATAGCTAATCTAACTCAAATAATAGTATGAATACTGTTCCCCTATTGACACTTGATCTACTTGTCTCTCACCTCTCATCAAACAGGGCTAGCTATGTTTCATTCCTTGTGTGATTGGAAACATACTGATCTAGAAAATTCTTCTTATCACCATAAACCATTCCACCTTTTGACCCTTTGCATGATAAGTGAAGGTAAAGTCACCATAGTCTTACCACACAGTAGGGCTATTTTCATTAAAGAGAGAGAAACACACACAATTAGTGGAGGTTTATCCTGAGGATCGCCACCCTTCAAGCAACGGTAGGAGATTAAGTAGAAGAGTCCTTCAAAATTATCCTCAGCTGGTACAGGCATTAAACTCGCACTATTGTTGTTTCCCAATGTAAAGGGATAAAAACATTTACCTTGTCTGAGAGGAGAATACTGATTGGTTAGCTCTTTGATGGCAGAATTGCTATGGAGAATGCATCACGTAATGATGACTGACAGTTAAATGATGATTTTAAATTGTTTAAATTTTAAGCCAGATAACATAACTCTGGTCAAGGTATTGCCCTGAAATGGACCAGAAAATGAATGTCACTTATTTGTTCAGTTGAAACAGGTGTAATTTGTGCACATGTTTTATTTTTTACTGTGTACAAAACAGCGGGGGGTCTATGTGTTAATGTAGGTTCCAATATCCCAGGAATCTAAAGCCCTCCTCCTGCATCATTTCTCCAGCCATATCTTCATCTACTCTATCCTCCCACTTCTGTACTCTAATACAGAACTATTAGATTACTACTTTTGGAGTCCTGTTTGCTCCTTTTGTTCAAGGTTCTCTAACTTCTGCCTTCAGGACCTCATTCCTCTTTCTACTGATGTCAATGGTACTGATGTGGACCACATCCTTGTGCTGTATATCTTTCTCAGAATGCTCCACAGCAATTCAGTCATATCCTTGTTCCTGGAACCATGGAGACAACATGAAGTTCTGGATTCACTTTTGCTGCTGCATAAATGCTTGTCTAGTTCCTGAACCATCAAAACCCCTACCCCATTTGCTTTTCCAATCCTTTTCCTGACCCTAATTCAGCAGAGTCAGCTATAATGCCATAGACTTTGCTCTGTCTGCATTCCTCAGAAAAGCAAATGATGCAACTCCCTGCACAGAATCATCATAATTGACAATAGAAAGGGGGTTATGTAGAAAGATTGGATAGGGTTACTTGCATGGAATAGAAGAAGCCTAGGGGATAACTAAGTGATATGCAATAAATTGGGAAGGATTGATACAGAGTAAGTATCTAGTCATTTTGATTGTGGAATACATAAACAGGGGTTTTGATTTAGGGTAAGAGTAAGGAGTGGATTTAAGGGATATTTTTGGAACTGTAGGCCTAAAAGTGTGGCTGAGAGAGAAATTGTCATAGTATTGGAAAAGCATTTGGATATGTACTTGAATGTGCTGTAACCTATAAAGCTAAGGACCAAGATCCAATCGCTCTTTGTCTGCTGGCCGTTGTCTTCCTTCTACGCTGCCAGAGGATTGGAGGGCAGCTAATACTGTGCCTTTGTTTCAAAAGGGAGAGGAAATGAATCAAATAATTCCAAGTTAGTCAGCCTAATAATGGTGGGAAAATTGCTTTCCAATTCTTTTTCATGCCCTCTCCATGGTTTCCTAATTTCCTTATTAATTTTGTTATTGCTCTTTTTCTCGCCTTCTAGATTTGCTGCACATGGTATCAGTCATAAAGTTTCCTTATTCTCTTTATCCTCTCCTTTAAGATCTTGCATATTCAAGAAGCTCTGAATTTATCAGTCCTATCCTTTTCTGTAAAGGAACACTCTTGTTCTGAACTCTCATGACATCTTGCTTGAATGCATATCACTAATCTGGCTCTCGTCTACTTTCAAGCTACTGTTTCCAATCCATTGCAGCTAATTCACATCTCAGTGCATTAAAATGGGCTATTCCCCAGAACACCTTTAGCCATGTGGTCCTTATCTCAAGGCTCTCCAGCCAATCCATCCCTACTGTCCCTGTAATGTCTGTTCCTTCTTTTTCTGTTGATACGTTCTCAGAGTTCTTGCTCTCCCCGTCTGACTCCCTGTCACCACATCTACCTCTTAGTCATTGGCACCGTTAACCCGCTCGCTTTCTGACCCCTGCTGTCTTCCCACAGCAGCTTTCCTCTGTTCTCTGGCACTGCTTTCACCAGGCTGTCTCCTTTTGGAGCAACAGAAAATTTAGAAGCAAGCATCAACGAGAACCTTTTCATAAGGAATAACTTTGATTCTTTACATATGGAGGGAAAATGTATCCATAAGCAAATAATAAATTTTGGGGGAAACATTGTCCATCATTACAACCAAGCAGATTTTAAAAATATATTCATTTATGGGATGTAGGTGGCACTGAGATTAGTTCCTTACTTAATGCCCTTTTAACTGAATGATTTGACAGACTTTCAAAGAGCAGTTAAGAGTCAACCATATTGCTATGGTTCTGGAGTTACATGTCGGCCAGATTATGTAAAGGTATTAGATTTGTTTCCCTATAAAGGATGTTAATGAAGCAGATGGCTGTACTTACAGAGGATATTCCTGGGAATATGTCCAGGGAAGTTATTTGGGTGGGACTGAGAAATAGGGCAGGGATGATAACTTTATTGGGATTGTACAGTAGGCCCCCCAGTAGTCAGCAGTAAATTGAGAAACAAATTTGTAAGGAGATCTGAGTTATCTCTGAGAATAATAGGGTGGTTATGGTAGGGGGGTTTTAATTTTCCAGATGTAGACTTGGACTGCCATAGTGTTAAGGGCTTCGATGAAGAAGAACTTGTTAAATGTGCACAAGAAAATTTTGGGGTTCAGTGCAGTCAGTCCTTCTATAACGTGATTGGTGTATTCTTGTGTAACCCTGCGTATTGGAAAAATGATGCTTTAGAAACAGCACTTGAAGAGTTGACGATGTAATCGTGTTACAGCTAACACATGTTTAAAAAGGCCGTGCTTTATAAACAGTGTTGCCAATTTTTCAATGGTGAATTCACATTGAGGAAACGCGCATTAAAGCAAAACGACCTTTATATGGACGTATCTACTAGAGAAGCAAAACTTGACCTACTCTTGGGAAATAAGGCAGGGGAGGAGACTGAGGTGTCAGTGGGGGAGCACTTTAGAACCAGCAACCATAGTTTTAAAATAGTGATGGAAAAAGAATAGACTATATCTAAAAGTTAAGGTTCTAAATTGGAGGAAGGCCAATTTTCATGGTACTAGGCAAGAATTTTCAAAAGTTGATTGGGGGCAGATGTTCGCAGGTAAAGGGATGGCTGGAAAATGGGAGGCCTTCAAAGATGAGATAACGAGAGTCCAGAAACAGTATGTTCCTGTTAGGGTGAAAGGCAAGGCTGGTAGATGTATGGAATGCTAGATGATTAGAGAAATTGAGGTTTTGGTCAAGGAAAAGGAGGCAGCATATGTCAGGTATAGACAGCAAAGATCGAGTGAATCCCTAGAAGAGTATAAAGGCAAGAGGGAAATCAGGAGGATAGAAAGGGGACATGAGAAGTTTTGGCAAATAGGGTTAAGAAATATCCAAATGGATCCTATAAATACATTTAGGACAAAAAGATAACTAGGGAGAGAATAGGACCCCTCAAAGATCAGCAAGGCTGCAGTAGATGACTGAGATACTAAATGAGTGTTTTCCATTCGTGTTAACTGTGGAGAAGGATACAGAAGATATAAAACATGGGGAAATAAATAGCAATATCTTGGAAAATGTCCATATTACAGAGGAGGAGGTGCTGAACGTCTTAAAACACATGAATGTGGATAATTCCCCAGGACCGGATCAGGTGTATACTAGAACTCTGTGGAAAGCTAGGGAAGTGAGGAAGTTGCTGGGCCCCTTGCTAAGCTATCCGTATCATTGATAGCCATGAGTGAGGTGCCAAAGACTGGAGGCTGGCTAATGTGGTATCACTATTTAAGAAAGGTGATTAGGAAAAGCCAGAAAACTGTAGACCAGTGAGCCTGACATTGCTGTTGGGCAAGTTGTTGAAGAGAATCTTGAGAGACAGGATTTGCATGTATTTGGAAAGGCAAGAACTGATAAGGGATAGTCAGCATGGTTTTGTGCATGGAAAATCTTGTGTCACTAATTTGATTGAGTTCTTTGAAGATGTAACAAGAGGACTGATGAGGGCAGAGTGATGGATGTGATCTATGTGGACTGCAGTAAGATGTTCAACAAGGTTCCCCATGGGAGATTGGTTAGTAAGGTTAGATCACACAGATTACAGGGAGAACTAGCTATTTGGATATAGAACTAGTGTGAAGGTAGAAGACAGCGGGGGGTGGTGGAGGGTTGTTTTTCAGACTGGAGGCCTGTGACCAGTGGAGTGCCACAAGGATCAGTGCTGGGTCCACTGCTTTTAGTCATTTATGCAAATAGTTTGGATATAAACATAGGAGTTAGTTTGCAGATGATACTCCAAGGTGGTATTTCTTCTACCAAGACAAACCAAAGACAAAAGAGGATTAGTGGCAGTGAACTGCCTGGAATGACCCTTACCCAGTATTGGAGGATGTCCATGGTCTCCCTCAATACTTGAAGTAACTCTTTAGAACTCCAAATAGTCCTATCACCTACCTATTTGAATAATGTAGCTGATTGAACCTGGCCTATGCCTTTATCTGATGTTAGAAAAAGGCATTATGAGGCATAGCAGCCTTAGTCATTTTATATTCAGCCACTGACTAAGCATCAATCCGAGTATAGGTGGTTCTCCTATAACACGGTAGATGCGTTCCTGTGCAATATCGTGTTTTAGAAATTCATGTAATATAAATAATGGGGCCTATTGGAAAAACAGAGGTGGGGGAAAACCACCAAAATTACCAGTAAAAATCAAAACAAAAGTAGTAGTTAGCCTAACACAGATGATAGCACTGTCCAAGTAAATCTTTAAATCACATACTTTAATAAAATAATACAGTAAATTTAACATTTTAATACTAAAATCACTGAAGACAGCACTGTACTTTTCACAAAGCTCTACACCGGAAAGCATGTGGGCCAACTGACCACGTGATGCTGACGCGCGGAAGTCCAGTCCTGAAGATTCTCCCTCCTGTTTGAAATAAAATTCCTTCTAAACGTGGACTACAATTCCCAATTTCAAGGTTTGCAGAGCTGATTGCATTCCTGTTTTAGTTGAACACACTGACTTTGCATTTTGTAGACAGAAGATCCTGAGGTCGAGGTTTGCTGTTCAGTTCGGGATGGAATTGTGCTTTAGAAAAGAAAAGGTCCACAATTCACAAATTGCATTGCAACCAAATTGTGTTTAATAAATGCACTTCATAGGAGAGCTACCTGTACATGTCAAATTATTGACAATAAAAAAAATTTGCAGCATTATGATAGGCATCCTACGTGTTGTATGCTGACTTTTTAAAAATTCATTCATAGGATGTGTGTGTCACTGGTGAGACCAGCATTTACTGCCTCTCTCAAATTTCTTGAATAATTGAAATCCTTAAGGGTTTAGACACCCACGGTGTTATTATGAAAAGAGTTTCAGGAATTTGACCCAGTTACAGTAAAAGAAAGCAATATAGTTTCATGTCAGGATGGTATGTAACTTGTTGGTTATGTGCTCATGTATTCCCTGCCCTTATCCTTCGAGGTGCTCGAGGATACAGGTTTGGAAAGTGCTGACAGATAAAACTTAGTGTTACTGTAATGCATCATTTCATAAAAATCTCAGGGAGGGTTAACTCTCCACTAGTTGGAATGATGCTGCTGAAAATGTGTTGCTGGAAAAGCGCAGCAGGTCAGGCTGCATCCAGGGAACAGGAGAATCGACGTTTTGGGCATAAGCCCTTCTTCAGGAATTCCAACTCACTAGTTGGGATGATGTCTAACATAATGGAAGATGGCTATGGTTTTTCGAGGTCAAACATTTTAGTGCCTGGATATTTCAGCAGAAACTTCCGAGAGGATATTTTCTAATCAAAAACAGAAATCAGAGTCAAAGTCAAAGAGTTATACAGCATAGAAACAGGCATTTCAGCCCACCATGTCAATGTTTGACCAACAAACCCCAAACTAGGCAAAAGTGAGGACTGCAGATGCTGGAAACCAGAGTTTAGATTAGAATGGTGCTGGAAAAGCACAGCAGGTCAGGCAGCATCCAGGGAGCAGAAAAATCAACATTTCGGGCAAAAGCCCTTTATCAGGAATGGAGGCAGGGAGCCTCCAGGCTGGAGAGATAAGTGGATGGGGAGTGGGGCTGGGGAGAAGGTAGCAAAGAGTACAAAAGGTGAATGGGGGTAGGGATGGAGGTCATAGGTCAGAGAGAAGGGTGGGGGAAGGTAGCAAAGAGTACAGTGGGTGAATTGGGGTGAGATGGAAGTGATAGGTCAGAGAGGAGGGTGGAGTGGATAGGTGAAAAGGAAGAGAGGCAGGTAGGACAGGTCATGAGGACAGTGCTGAGCTGGAAGGTTGGAACTGGGATAAGGTGGGGGAAGGGGAAATGAGGAAACTGGTGAAGTCCACATTGATGCCCTGGGGTTGAAGTATTCCAAGGGGGAAGATGAGGCGTTCTTCCTCCAGGCGTCGGGTGGTGAGGGAGCGGAGGCGGAGGACTAGGCTAATCCCATTTTCCTGTACTTAGTCT
Organism: Chiloscyllium plagiosum; assembly: GCF_004010195.1. NCBI lineage: Eukaryota > Metazoa > Chordata > Chondrichthyes > Orectolobiformes > Hemiscylliidae > Chiloscyllium > Chiloscyllium plagiosum. Next base: position 8,465 of record NW_025211923.1, read on the forward strand.
ATACACTGCTATGCCCTGGCATTTTAAGTGCTCATGCAGATGCTTCTGAAATGTTACATGAGCATCTGCCTCCACGCCCGCTCAAGCAGCATGCTCCATATTTCTACCGCACTGTGTGGCTTTTCTTTCTCAGATCTTCTCTAAAGCATTTATTCCTCACGTTAAACCATTTGCACTGTCCATGGACTTGCCATCCTATTACCAAACAGTCCACAGATGCTTGTGGCCTCCAATGGGTTCCTGTATCCCTATTTTTCAGTGTAGTAACTTCAAATACAGAAACAGAAACTGCTGACAAAACTCAGCAGGTCTGGCAACATCTGTGGAAGAAATCAGAGTTAACAGTTTGAGTGCAGAGCAGAACAGAGCAATTTCTGTTTTTGTCTCAGGTCTTCAGCATTGGCTGTGCTTTGTCTTATTTTAGTAGTGACTTCAATTGACTGCCTCCCCGATGCTTCCCTCCGTTTTTTAAAAAATCCATTACCAGCAATGAAGTCTGTTCTGATGATTCTTCTTACCTCTAGCACCTCCAGATTATATCTCCTGGAATCTGTAGTAGACTGCAGCTCTGACTAGGGATTAAAAGCCAGAAGAACCACGGATGCTATAAATCAAAAACAAAAACAGAAGTTGTTGGAAAGGTCTGGCAATACACTGTGAAGAGAAATCAGACTTAACGATTCGGGTCCAGTTATCCTTCTACAGAACACAGTATGCTGCCGAACCTGCTGAGCTTTTCCAGCAATATCTGTTTTTGTTTCTAACTAGGCATTGTCTCCTTCCCACATGCTACTGTTCTAGGTCAACAAGTCAAGCAAACATTTCTCTCTGTTGAACAGCAGGAGGTGCTGCTGAACCAGTCTGTAATATTCATTGATCTGGAAGGAAACCTACAACCTGATTTGAAAGATGGCTTACCCTGCCTCTTCCCCATGATAGATAAGCGGGAGGCTGGAAGAACGTAGCAAACCAGGCAGCATCCTGAGGTGGAGAAGTCAATGTTTCAGGAGTAACCCTTCTTCAGAACTGGAGCTAGGTGTAAGGGGAGCTGCAGATAAAAGTGGGGGAAGGGATTTGCGGAGTGGTGAGGTAGGGATAGGTGAACACAGTCAGAGGGTACGACCTCTGGGAGGATTGAATCCGGTTGGTAACTGGAAGGAAGGAAGAGTTGATGCGAGAAACGAAAGGGAGGTTTAGGGGCTGGGAAGGAAGACAGGGGATGGGAAGGGAGGTTATTTGAAATTGGAGAACTCGATGTTGAGTCCTCCTGGTGTAGGCTGCCCAGGTAGGAGATGAAGTGTTGTTCCTCCAATTTGTGGTCTGATTCAATGTGGCAATGGAGGAGGCCAACGTTGGTCATGTCGAAAAGGGAATGGGAAGGGGAATTAAAATGGACGATGACTGGGAGGCCTGGCTGAGATGCTCAACGAAACATGCCGAGTTTACATTTGATCTTCCCGATGTAGAGAAGACCACATTGGGAGCGCCTGTTGCAGTAAACTAGGTTGGATCAGAGGCAGGTGAACCTCTGTCTCACCTGGAAGGACTGTTTGGGGCCCTGGGTAAGAACAATGACTGCAGATGCTGGAAACCAGAGTCTAGGTTAGAGTGGTGCTGGAGAAGTACAGCAGGTCATGCAGCATCCGAGGAGCAGGAAAATTGACGTTTCCACAAAGGTCCTTCATCAGGAATAGAGGCAGGGTTTTCAGGCAAAAGCCCTTTATCAAGAATAGAGGCAGGGTGCCTGCAGAGTGGAGAGATAAATGAAAGGGGGACAGGTCATGAGGTTGGGGAAGGGGAAATGAGGAAACTGATGAAATCCACATTGATGACATGGGGTTGAAGCCTCCAGACGTTGGGTGGTGAGGAAGCGGTGGTGGAGGAGGCCCAGGACCTCCATGTCCTCGGCAGAGTGAGAGGGGGAGTTGAAATGTTGGGCCACAGGGCGGTGGGGTTGATTGGTGCGGGTGTCCCAGCGATGTTACATAAAGTGCTCTGCTTGGAGGCGTCCAGTCTCCCCAATGTAGAGGAGACTGCATCGGGAGCAACGGATACAATAAATAATATTGGTGGATGTGCAGGTAAATCTTTGATGGATGTGGAAGGCTCCTTTGGGGTCTTGATTGGAGGTGAGGGAGGACGTGTGGGCGCAGGTTTTGCAATTCCTACGGTGGCAGGGGAGGGTACCAGGGAGGGTGGGTTGTTGGGGGGCGTGGAACTGACCAGGTAGTCACGGAGGGAACAGTCTTTGTGGAAGGCGGAAATGGGTGGGGAGGCAAATATATCCCTGGTGGTAGGGTCTGTTTGGAGCTGTCAGAAATGTCTTTGGATGATTTGGTTTATGCGAAGGTTGGTAAGGTGGAAGGTGAGCACCAAGGGGGTTCTGTCCTTGTTACGGTTAGAGGGGTGGGGTCTGAGGGCGGAGGGGCGGGATATGGACGAAATGCGTTGGAGGGCATCTTTAACCATGTTGGAAGGGAAATTGTTGGAAGGGTCTGTAAAGAAGGAGGCCATCTGGTGTGCTCTATTCCTGATGAAGGGCTTTTGCCCGAAACGCCGATTTTCCTGCTCCTCGGATGCTGCCTGACCTGCTGTGCTTTTCCTGCACCATTCTAGTCTAGACTCTGTTTGGGGCACTGGTTGGGGGTAAGGGAGGTGGTGTACTGGCAGGTTTAGCGTCATTTCTGGTTGCAGGGGAAGGTGCCTGGTGGTTCGGGGGTGTTGGTGAATAGAGTGGCGAATACTAAGGACTGTTGAAGGGAATGGTCCTTGCTGAGAGGGGTGGGGAGGGGAAGATGTTCTTGATAGTGGGGTCTATATTGGGGTTGGTGGAAGTGTTTAAGGATAATACTTTGGATGCGCAGACTGGTGAGATGGTAGGTGAGGACAAGGAGGACTCTGTCTTTATTGCATTTGGGGGGTGGTTAGACCAGTGGAGTGGGGAATGGAGGTGATGCAGTGGAGGGCTGTCTGGATGATGGGGTGGGGAGGAGGGGGGCAGAGATGAAAAGCATGTTGTTCAAAATATGTGGACATCTGGGGTGCTTGGGAGCGGAATGTCTCCTCGTCTGAGCAGATGCGGCAGAGGCAGAGGAATTGGGAGAATGGGATGGAGTTCTTATAGGGCCTCAAACAGTCCTTTCAGGTGAATTAGAGGTTCACCTGCTCTCCTTCAACCTAGTTTACTGCATCAGGTGCTCCCGATGTGGTCTTCTCTACATCAGGAAGACTAAATGTAAACTCAGGGCTCATTTGGCTGAGCATCTCAGCCAGGCCTGCAGGGTCAACCTGGCCTCCCAGTCACAGCTCATTTTAATTCCTCTTCCCACTCCCTTTCCAATATGACCATCCTTGGCCACAGCGAATCAGGCCGTAAATTGAAGGAACAACACCTCATCTTCCACCTGGGCAGCCTACTCCCTGGAGGATTCAATACTGAGTTCTCCAATTTCAAATAGCCTCCCTTCCCATCCCCTGATGCCCTTTATGGCCCCTCCCCTTATGGAAGTTATTATGGCAGTAATGTAGTCAACTTAGTGTTGCAACGTATGCCCGGGATCATGTTACAGGGCTCCAGTAACAGATAATGGCAGTGCATTGTGATAGGTTAGTTAAATCACTGGGAGATGTGATAATGCTGAAGCTGACGGTGTTGTAACGTGATAGGTTCAGTGTGATGGAGGGAACCAGTATGGTAGACGATGATTAGTTTAGAAAGACAAAGCAAGCCAGCATGATTGGCTATGGTAATGTTATCCAATAAGCGTGGGACCAATAAATTGTATAAGTTGCAGAAGAACAAAGATTTTTGTGGGGAGCCAGGGAAAATATTTTGCTGACTTCAACAGCTTTGATTTTGCAAGATTAAAGTTTAATTTTGTGAGGAATTTTTTGTGTCTCCTGGTAATTTTTCCTCTGATTGACCCTTCCTTCCAATTACCAACTGGATTCATTCCTCCCATAGACCAACCAGGTCATACCCTCTACCTATCTTCACCTATCCCCACCTCACTACCCCGCAAACTCCAACCACCCCTTTCTCACTTGACACCCAGCCCCCGGTCCTGAAGAAGGATTACACCCAAAACATTGACTTCTCCACCTCTGACGCTGCCTGGCTTGCTGTGTTCCTCCAGCCTCCCACTTGGCTAGCTTGGATTCCAACATCTGGAGGTTTTCTTATCTCCTACCCCTTCCGCATGGCAATGCCAAACATATTAACTTGTTAATTACAGGAAGTCACCCTTGAAGGTTGATTTATTTAACATTTTGCTTTAATTTTATTAATTAGTACATCTATTTAACTTTGCCAGTTTTACTTTAATGTTGTTTGCCACAGACTCCCCTTTGTGTGGCCCACATGAATATTTCACTAGGGCTTCTACTCTCACCCTCAGTCTCACTTTCTCCTGGTGCCACTCTAGTCTCCCAGTACTGCTCCCTGCTGCTTCCCTCAAACTTTATCTCTCTTACCCCTCCACCCCCATTCATTGTCTCCTGTCCATTCTCCCTGGCCTTTCCTCTTCTCCTATTCTTCAACCTCCAGCCTTGACTCTTTCCAGCGATGATCCCTACTCTTGTTCTCATTTTGCCATCTAGGTCTCGCCTCTCACTCTTTGTTCTTACTCTAAACGACCCACATCCCCTCAAAGTTAAAAATCACACAACACCAGATTATAGTCCAACAGGTTTAATTGGAAGCACACTAGCTTTCGGACCTACGCTCCTTCATCAGGTGATTGTGGAGGGCTCGATCGTAACGCAGAATTTATAGCAAAAATTTGCAGTGTGATGTAACTGAAATGATACATTGAAAAATTGATTGTCTGTTAAGCCTTTCATTTGTTAGAATACAGTGATAGTTTCACTTCTTTCATGTGTAAATCACAAAACCCTTTTTTTTAAAAGTTGCATTTCTCGGGTTAGCTGTTAACAATGGTGATAGCTAGACAATATGTTGAAGGTGTTAGCCCCCTGTGTTCTCTGTCTATGACCTGATGTTTAGATTGATTCCAA